>NW_027642781.1:0-24871 GCF_032717465.1 Coenobita brevimanus | reverse complement strand
TGCTGAGTACTCCGTGTAATAGCACTTTGAGTAATAGGGTACACTAGAATGCTCAGGGGTGAGCATAATGGGGAAAGATCACACGTTATTTGCGGGGGATCACAGGGAGGGTTCACTGTGGGGCGGGGCTGGTCACACTGGGGGAATGTAAAGGGAGGATCTATTACTCACAGTTTCTGACAGAGAGGAGGACAGGGCCAAGGCCATCTATAAGGGAGGCCAGAACGCTGCCCCAGTGACGTCACGGAGTTGGTGACAGCTGAGCGCTCTTGCTCTCCCTCTCACCCACTCACTCACTGGAGCCTTATCCCGCTCTTCTTCATAATGTCCACTGTTTAGTTTTTTATTCATGTTACTATTTGAGGATGTGTTTCATAAACATTGCTCACAGCATTATTAGATAGATATTAACAAACAGTCCTGCGTTTAATATTTGGTATTATTTGCTTCTTCTATATATTGAGGTAAAAATAAAACACGTTATTTTTCTTTCAATTACAGTATAATGACAGTTTCTTATACAAAGTTGCTATTCCCTCTCACAACACAGAATCTACAATATTTGCTTATACCATCTCTATATCCTACCTATTTGTTTGTTACTTTGCTAGCGTATCCAGTTTTCGTTTCTTCCCTGAATTTTCCTTGTTTGCAGCTAGAAAATTATTTTGTTTTGCACAAAAATTGTTAAGCAGTGTGTTAGTTGATGCCCAGACTATCATTTTTTCAATTTTTTCTGAGCTATGATGGGCATCACAAAAGTCAAAGGGTAAAAGTGCATCATCAGCCAAATTATTTAATGTTATTTTACAGGCAATACTACGTTGATTGATATTCTGAAGGAAATTTTTATGTTTAGTTAATTTGTTAACAACGATGTAGTTGTACATGACTATGTTTGTCGTGGCAGTATCTGGGTGCATCAATGATCCTCTGCTCACTGCATCAATGTAACTGTGACTGTCAGGCATTTCTTCGTCATTTTCACAGGTAATCAAATCTTTACAGTATTTACACTTAATTTTTTTTAAACAGCAGAGCAGCAATACCCAGCTAAATAAACTATCACAGGAAGGACATCATTACATTTCTCAATATCATTCTTAGATACAGTGGTGTTATGCCATTCCGTAACTTCCGTATGGACAATCTTGCTGTTAGTCTTCTCCCGGAAGTTTCATCGAAGACAGAAGTTTCATCTACGAAATCGGCAGGTGCGAAGTATAACTCACAAACCTGAAACAAAATATATATTTCTAGTGTAAGTGTCTGCATGTATGGTTGAGAGTTTGGTTGTTTGTCTGTCTGTTAGTCCTAGATATTTCAACTGGAAATGATTGATGAAATTTTAAGCTAACGAGTGAGAAAAAACAAGGATGATTTATAAGCTCGCGAATTTGTGCCACCTAGAAGATACTAAAAGTGCCTCCATCATGCAACACCTGCCTCCTGCAATACTCATCATCTATAGTTAATTATGTTTCTATCGCTTTTGTTCTTACTCTTTCGCTGCCTTTTCTGTTATATACTCTCCCACATGACATAATTACACAGTATGGAAGATCACTTGGATGGTTCAAGCGACCTTTTGCATTCGGTGAAGAAATTATGATAAATAATTCTACCAGTCTGCCTCACCACTGCCATGTTTGTGCCCGCGCGGCCATTCATCATCGAGGCTGAAAAATATTATTATATCCCTACTTAATACATCTACCAACGCATTGTGCTTGTAATTGCTAAACTGCTGCTAAACTCTAACAATAGTATAATGTTGTACTTACCCTGCTGCTGTGAGTTGCGGTGAAATTCTCTCGTTTGATGGCGCGAATCCATTTGCAGCGGAGAGTTTCGTCCTTGGGAGAGGAATACACTCTAACTTTTGGGCCAGTTCTATAGTTCCCATTGCAATTTGGCACACAACAACAGTGTGGCATTATCACACAAAGTAGTAAGAAGTGGCCAACACAATGCGTGAGGAATATACAGATGATTGCGGGAATAAACAATGCTGAGCAAATTGGCGTGACCTCCCACTAGCGCATGTCAATCACCACTGACCCCTGGCGTGGTGCAGGTAGCTGGATCCACCGATGTCACGTGTCAGCGCGTCTGTGACTCATCTTCTAGGCCTGAGAAACTATAGACGGCCTTGACAGGGCCCGCTATGACGGGAGTTCCAAGTGGCGGCCTGGCGTGGGAGGGGGGCTGCCCAGTGAGTAGTATAGATGCAGGTGGTCCATTGGGTTGCCACGAGTCAGAGAGGAGTGGGCCGTTGGTGTGTAGGGCGGCTCCCTAGCCGCTATGGCCTGACAGGAGGCCGGGCTCTAGGGTCTGGGGCCAAAGAGGGCCAACAGGCGCACAGCTCGGCGCCGGCCCTTCTTCGTTATTGGGGTTCTGGGAGAGGACCTGGGGAGGCCCGGGGCTGGGGTCGGGCGCAGAGGAGGCGGCGCTCTGGCACGTCTGCTGCTCCTTCTGGGGGGATAGCAACCCTTGAGGCTCCTCCTGAGTCCTCTGTCAAAAAGGAGACCGGTCCAGGGGACTCGGTGTTCAAGGGTCTGCTTGGGAGCTTGTCTATGCAAGTCCCACCCCGATTCTGGTGAGAGTTCCCTCTGCTTGAGTGTAGTGTCGTTTTCCTGCACGCTGCCGGGTGGTCTGGCTGTGGAGAAGTAGGGCATCGGGGCGCGAGGGACATATGACGCTCTTGACTGGTAGATGCGACAGGTAAACCAGCCTCCCTGTCACCCCCTAGTGAGGTTGTTATCCCCCCCCCGTACTCTCCTCCTGGGGTGGTGGTGTCTGGCTCACCTTGCCGCGTGGATATTTAACTAATTCTATAAGAGTACTGCTCCATGGGGTGGGGCGGGAAGATTCTTCCACAGTATCCCTGCATGAATGAGGCCTCTAAAATGGGCCCATTTATCTTCAGTCTTTCTCTCCATGTCCTCTTCTCTTCTGTTCACATTCTCTTGTAGATATTTCCATGTTTCTTCCGGCCTCTGGACATTCGGTTTCATAACATGGATAGTCCCATAAAGGGTAAGACCTATGGCGTTGTTTTATACTCATTGGCTAAATGTACCCAGTATAATTCGATGAACTAGGCAGAAAAAAAATCATAATCCATATATCTATCTATCTATCTATTGCCAGACGCCTCAATCCCGTTTGGGGTGGCCACAAACAAATCGCCTCCAAGTCGCCCTGTCCTCCCCCATTTCACTGCCCTGCTCCCAACTCACACCCCCCTCTCTCATATACCTCTCCACCCCAGCCCGCCATCTCATCCTCGGCCTCCCCCGCCCTCGTGCCCCCGCCCCCTCACTCACATACACTCTCTTCGTCAGTCTTTCACCCTCCATCCTCTCCACATGGCCAAACCACCTCAGTGTGTTCCTCATAACGCTTCCTATCACATCCACACCACAACGCTCCTTTATATCCTCATTCGTCAGCCTGTCTCTCCACGTGACTCCACAGGCTCCTCTTAAATAACTCATTTCCACTGCTCTCACTCTTGACTTGTGTCCTTCCAACAATGTCCAAGCTTCACTTCCGTACGTTATAGTTGGTATCACAATACTGTCGTGTAGTAACTTTTTCACTTCCATGCTCACTTCCCTGTTTCTTATCACTGCTTTCAAAGAACCAGCAACCTTTCTTCCCTGCTGTACCCTTTCAAGCACTTCACCCTCTAAACCTCCATCCTTACTCATCACACTACCCAAATACTTAAACGTACTCACATTTTCCAATTCCTCACCAACCAACCTCGCTGTACATTCACTGACTTCACCTCTCTCAAAGACCATCACTTTACTCTTCCCTACATTCACCTTTAGATTCCGTTTCTTACACACTCTCCCAAACTCATCCACCAAGCCTTGCAGCTCCCCTTCGTCTTCACTCAACAACACAGTATCATCTGCAAACAACAGTACAGGGAGTTTCCAAACACTATCCTCTCTCACCAGGGCCACTCCAACATCCACTACCCTACCTTGTACCTCTTTTATTACCCCATCCATGTACAGATTGAACAACCATGGAGACATGACACATCCCTGTTTCAACCCAACTTTCAAAGAGAAAAATTCACTTAGTTCACCATCCACACGCACTGCAGCCTTCGCACCATCGTACATACTCTTCACAGCATTCAACAACTTCCCATCTACTCCATATATTCTTAACACTTTCCACAATCCTTGTCTATCCACCCTGTCATATGCTTTCTCCAAATCCATGAAAGCCGCATACAACTTCTTTCCCTTCTCTAGAAACTTTTCCGCTAAAGCTCTAAGAATGAATATATGTTTTTGTATTATAAGCAAAAAGTGTCTCTGTATTAATAATCACTGCTTAGTGGAAATACAGTATTTGAATTAGAATTAGAGTGTCGGTGTTTCAATATGACCGCCAAAATCACACGGCCGCGGCGGGCGTGTGGCACAGACACATCATTGATACTTGCTAACTAAAGGGCAGCATTCCAATTATGAAGCAATATGGCCGCCGTCTTTCTGAACAATAATCCTGTTCAAGAGGTCACGTACTTAAGAGCACTTGAAATCTAAATATTTTAAAGTATGCGTTCAAAGCTATTAACCTGGTGCTTAGGAATGTATGTAACTTTTGTCAAGTTGTGATGGTAAATCTATACAGCACAAGCGATAAGTGAAGTGGAAAGATGGCGGAGTCAGCATCAGTGGTGTGATTGTTGTTTGTCTTGTGGCGTCAGCTGTCTGTAATTATTGGTGAGCCCAGGCCCGAGCACCGAGGTGTACTTGATCATTTGCCCGTCAGGACGATCGTGTGGAGGGTGTTCACTGCGTCATTCAATGATAGACTCCACCAGTAAGTTACTGTGTTAGCCATGTCACATGTGCTAAATTACAAATGTACACACAACTGATTCATTCTTTACCAAACGCCCGCGGCCTTTCCATATTTTCTAGTGAATGTTTCACAGGTTGATTATTATTCCTGGATTACCACAGCTACTGGGGATTTTTATAAACCTGCCTCTAAAAGCTACAAATGAGGTTTTAGAAAAGCGTTAATGTTTGGCCGTCTACCAGCAGCTGACCGTATTTAACATTCATGACGCGCATTTTTATATGTGAAAGCTGGCTGTCCAATGCAAGTGAGGTTAAGTTGGATTAGGTTAGGTTTGGCTGGGTTAGGTTTGATTAAATCATTAAATTTGCCATGGCTTTGACACGGGCTACACTGATGCATCCAGTCAGAGAGATGGTTGGTAAACAATGCTGGCAGTCAGAGAGACCATCGGTAAACATTGCCGCCGGTGGCCTGGCCGCTTCCTTAACTACCCAAAAATAGGTTTATTTGGTCGTTTTCCAATCACTTCATGCAGTCACAACTCATTAGTTAACTATCTGTGTTGCATATGTACCAAAATTACTTGAGATTGTGGGTTTGTTATAATGCAGGTGGAATCGCCACACCCATTTGTATGAATTACCCTGTATGCTTATTTGGATCAAGTTTGTTTTAATGTTTCATTCTCTTTCCAATAATTTTTAAGATGCTGTAAAGTTTTGTGTGGTGTAGCTAGTAATTATCCAGTTAAACATACACTTGTACCAGTAGAAGGACCTTACCAATTCACTTCATATTCCTCCAGTTTGTTTTTTGTATTATTGGGACTGTTTTCAGGGTGGTAAATTACCTTTCCTGATGAAAAATTTCCCACTGGTTTTATCATCACGTTCCTAAAGCCATACCTACGATTCTTTGTCTTACAGTACTGTACGTACTCAAAGGCGGTTTTCATGTCCTAACTTTCCAGCTGGAGGCTAGGTTAGGTTAGGTCAGATTAGATAAAATTAAATTAGTAGGTACAGTTATGGTAGGTTAGGTTAGGTTAGATTAAATTAAATTATTAGGTACAGTTAAGGTAGGTCAGGTTAGGTTAGATTAAATTTAATTAGGCAGACATGGGGGAATGGTAATCTGTAATCATAATCGATTTCAGACTTTTGTGTAGGTGGGGACGCTCATCATCCACTCACCCAATGTAGAGGTGCCATATAATCTCTACACTGAGTGACAAGCCAAATGGTTTCCTGTACCCAGGAAACCATTTACTATGCTGGGTGGTAACCATATAACCAGGGTTTCTGGCAGGGTTAAGGGCCGTATTCTTAAACATTTCCTTCCCTTGTAGAGGCATGGGAAGGAAATCTTTGGCTGAATTGGTATTCTTAAAAAAATCCTTCCCTTCCTGAGCCGCGCGAAGGGAAAGATTTTTCCTCTGGGCAGCAGAAATTATTGGAACTTGAAGGAATTCCTTGACCCGTCTCTTCAAAAATTCCTTCATAAATTTTGTGCTTTCTGTTGTGGTTCATTGTCTTTTATATATTTAAAATGTTGACGGAAGTTACTGTATAATTTTATTGATGCAGTTTACAACGCTATGCTAATGTTTAAGCGCTGTTTGTGTCTCTTTAAAAGTGTTACCCATGTCGGTTGAGACAATAAGCCAGACATAAACAGAGCAGACGACGCACCACAACCGATATTCATCCAGTCTTTTATGATCTGACACTGACAAATCTTATACATTATAGCTTGGGTCACACGAGGATTCATTTCAAGAAACATTTTGGTTATTTATTTGCCCGAAAAAGGAAAATCAACCGCCAAGGTCACACGTATGGTTCGGCTCATGTCTTCCAGCTGGAAAAAAACAAGTGAGCGCCGCCATGCGAGTACACGAGACGGACGTTAACAAGTGATTCTTTACACTTACTAATAACAACATTAAGCGTAATAATATTCCTCGAATATAATTTATTATCAAAATATTGTCTTGAGGAGTGAACACCGCTGCGGTGTTGGCCAGAATGGCATTTATGGCTGAATACAAACCAACAGTATAGATGTGGTGGCGACCTCCCACGTCTCAAATGTGCTGTGCTTTCATTATCCAGCACGAGATATGCGTGTTTTGATGTATTAGTTTATAAATTTAACGCTCCATCATACCAAATATCAGCAGGATGGGTCATTTTAGTTTAACAGGGCTACCAACCTGAACATTTTTCCTTCCCTTCCAAGGAAATCTTTACGCATACTGAAGGGAAAGAAAAATCCTTCGAAGGAAGGAAAAGTTTAGGGAAGGAATTATTTTTAAGAATATGGCCGTAAGTGTCCCCCAGATTCCCCTATCCAAAATCACTTACCGTACTTCGTGGGGTGGAAGACGCACTTTTTGTCTCAAAATCATCTTCAAATATTCCCATGCATCCTTGGAGGCGAGACTACCTTGGCTTAGTTTAGAAGAATCACTTATACAGAGGATCACCTCACTGTTTGGCAGTCAAGTATTTTTTTTAGAGTATAAACACCTTTGATTTATTGGAAAAAGTTACATTCACTTGTGTATATACAGGAAACTTCGCACGGAACACGTGGGTTTTGTTCCCTACCGTGCCGTGTTAGGTGCAATATCGCGTATATTTAAACTACTCCGTATTTTGCTCCCTAGACCCCCCAAATGTGTTGTTTTGCTGTTATCTGTCACTGGTAATCACTAGAAAGCACTTTAAGTGGTTAGAAGGTTTATTTAATGTTATAACTCACAAATACAGTACTCCACAGCAAAACTTCAACACACAAATACTGTACGTAAACACAAGGAAACATTCCGACGCCGATCATAGGTAATCATATAAATCAGGTTATCTGGTACAAGGATTTTATTTAATGCTTTATCTTTTTTGAGTGCTTTAACTTACAAGTACATACCAGAACAGTACATATTTAACTTAGAAATGCAGTACTGTGGAAAAGCTGTACAGCAAGTCTTCAACGAACAAACAAAAAAGGCAATATTCCGACGCCGATCATGGGTAAGCATATAAATCAGGTTAACTGGTTACAAGGCTTTATTTAATGCTTTAATTGCTTACAAGTACATACCAGAACAGTAAATATTTAACTAACAAATACAGTACTGTAGAAAAGCAGTACAGTAAGAGTTGAACGAACAAACAAAAAAGGCTATATTCCGACGCCAATCATGGGTAATCATATAATTCGGGTTAACCGGTTACAAGGCTTTATTTAATGATTTAATTTTATTTAAGTGCTTACAAGTACAGTACATACGAGAACAGTAAATATTTAACTTACAAATACTGTACAGTACTGTGGAAAAAACGAACAAATAAAAAAGGCAATATTCTGATGCCTATCAGGTAAACTGGTTATAAGACTTTATTTCTTGCTTTAACGTTATTTAATAGTACTTTAAGTTGCACATAAACTTACCAGAACAGTACAGTACTGTAAATATTTAACTTACAAATACTGTGCTACTGTACTCGGGAATGTCTCACTGAATAATTTCCCGCCTAGATCATCACGTAATCAAAACAAACCGCGCTGCGGTGACGTTCGAGGATTTGATCTTTCAAAGGCCTCTCCTGCGTTAATTTGTAGTTTTCATAATGGTTCTTTAATCTTACATTGTCTTATATGTATCTCAGCCCTTACCATGTATAATTGCGAGTGCGTTCTGTGAGATCGTGTTCCGTGCGAGTTTCCTGTACTCAGATTTTACGATTAGAAACACCCAAGCTTAAGAAAAAATTTAGGGTTTGTTTACAACTGGCCATGTGACGGTCTGGGGGTTTAGCGGTATTGCAGTTTAGCAATTTAGCATCTAGCATACACACTGCTTTAGCAGGCTAACATAATCACTGGTGAACTCCCTGCTAACCTTCTGAAATGCAGTCATGATCACTTTGCTTCCCATCCATTCAGTAGCTTGTAAGAGAATCATACTGGAGATGATGGCTAGCATGACATTTGAGTCACTGTAACAGACGTCTCATATGGAAATTCAATGACTCTTGTTTGGCTGGCTTCTCTTACTGATATTTTGTTTCATTAGAGACAAGAATATAACAGAAGGAAACAGTTTTATATTACCGTTGCTGAAAAACGGGAAAAACAACTGCAACATTAAACAGTACTGTCTGAAATTACAGCTTTTTAGCAGTTTAGCACCTAGCATTCCCCCAACTCTCAGAACATGATCACTTCTGAACCCCTTGCTAACCTTCAGAAAGGCAATAATGATCACTTCACTTGCTATGCAATCACTGACTAGCAAGGGAATCATATTGGAGATGTTGGCTAGCTTGACTTTTGTTGAGTCATTGTAAGAGACGTCTGTCTCATATGGAAATTCAATAACCCTTGTTTGGCTGGCTTCTCTTACTGATATTTTGTTTCATTAGAGACAAGAATATAACAGAAGGAAACAGTTTTATATTACCGTTACTGAAAAACGGGATAAACAACTGCAACATTAAACAGTACTGTCTGAAATTACAGCTTATTAGCAGTTTAGCAATTTAGCACCTAGCGTTCCCTCAACTCTCAGAACATGATCACTTCTGAACCCCTTGCTAACCTTCAGAAGGGCAATAATGATCACTTGCTATCCAGTCACTAACTAGCAAGGGAATCATATTGATGTTGGCTAGCATGACTTTTGTTGAGTCATTGTAACAGACGTCTGTCTCATATGGAAATTCAAAAATTCTTGTTAGGCTGGCATCTCTTACTGATATTTTGTTTCATTTGATACAAGAGCATCATAGAAGGAAGCAGTCTTATATTACTGTTAGTGAAAAATGGGAAAAAGTTGCAACATTAAAGAATACTCCCTGAAATTACAGCATTATTAGTGGTTTAGCAATTTAGCAGTTTAGTGCCTAGCGATGTGGAAATTCGATCACCCCATGTTAGGATGGCTTCTGGTACTTTTAGGGTACATAAAAAGGTGTAAACATTCCTTGTAATTGATTTTTGAAAACATGGTTGTGTTGTTTGATTCTAAAGTTCACACATGCAGGCATTTGAAGACATGCAGGCATTTGTTTTGGAGATATAGTGTATTCCTTCACTTAATGCCCTTTGTATTTTCTTAAGTGAATGAAAGAACTGGTTTTATTGAGTTTTGTTTTTTTAAGTTCACTTCACGAAAAATAATGCTTATCTCTATATACTGATACGTATGTAGTGTACTTTAATAGAGATGAACATCACGTCTCAAATTACTTTACAAAAGGAATCGGACACTTCATATTTCGTAAACAAACCGGTAGTGTTAAGATGGCGTCGTGGTATGGATAACATTTTATAAGGAAAGGGTTGTTTGTTTGTTTTCTTGTCTTGTACCCTTCTTTTACATAAAAATAAAGACACCAAACATATATATACAGTAATGAAGAGAGACTCTAATGTGTTAAGATAGTGTCATGGAATGAAGTAACATTACGTAAGGAAGGGGTTGTTTGTTTTCATGTCTTGTACCATTCTTTTACATAAAAATAATGAAACCAAAGACAGATATACAGTACTGAACAGAGATTCTGAAAGGTGAGTGTGTATTTTAGTGAAAAATACTCATATCAAGCAACCTTTCTGTAGTCTTAGTCAAGCCATACTTTTTTCCTCAGAGCTTCCCTTCCAGAATTAGAGTGCGTCTTTCACACTGCAGCGTCTAACATGCCACGAAATACGGTAATCATGGCAGTTGTTTCAGAGAGCCTCGGAGGGCGCAATACCTGCCCAGGGCCCCAACCAAATGGGCAGACTTGCGTAGCCATGTGGAATGTGAGAGGTGTGAATGAGGAGAGCAAGAGGGTGGAAGTGGTGATTGTGTTCAAGAGTGCGAGATATTGTGTGAAACGAAGATGAAAGGGTGCGAAGTGGAGGGGTGGGAGGGTGTGAAATGTGTAAGATCGGGAATGAATGGGCGAGGAAGATGCAAGGAAGGAGTTGCTTTGTTGATGAATGAGGTGTGGCAGAGTGGAATGAGGGACTACAAATGTGTTAGCTCGAGATGTACGAGTATGTATGTCAAGTTCAAGTTTGAGAAGATGAAAGTGGCAGTGATTGTAGCATATGCACCATGTGAGGACAGGAGAGAGAGAGAGAAAGACAGGTTTTGGGATGAGCTGGGTGAAGTAGTGGGAGAAATGCCCAGGAGCTATAAAGTAATTGTGATGGGGGATATGAATGGAAGAATAGGCACTGGTCCTGGAGATGACATAATAGGTTGCTATGGAGTACCAGGAGAAAATGATAATGGGAAGAGACTAAAGGATATGTGTCAGGAGAGGAGGTTGTGCATTTGTAACTCATGATTCAAACACAGAAATGCACATAAATATACATGGTATAGAGGGAACGGGATTGTGTTGAAAGAAGCCTGATTGATTATGTGCTCGTACAGAGGTCGATGATGGGAATGGTTGCTGATGCGAGGGCTGTGAGAGGACGATGTGGAGGTCTGTCAGATCATATGATTGTGGTATGCAAGATTAAGCTGAAAGGAGTGAGGTGGAGCAGGAGAGAAAGAAGCAGTCAGGAAGAAAACTGAAAGTTAAGAAGCTGAGGATCAAAGAAATGGCAGATGAATACAGGACCAAAGTAGAGGGACGAGTTAGAATTACTGAATTGGAATGAAATGGATCTGGACAGACTGTGGATTGCATATAGGGATTGCTTAGTTAGGATTGCTAAAGTGGTATGTTGTGTGGCAAGAGTAACAACAAAGAAGAAAGGTACGGCATGGTGGGATGAGGAGGTAAAGAGAGCGGTGGAGGAAAAAGAGGAAGAAGTGGCTAGAGTGGTTCCAGGATAGGGGGTTCAGTTGAAATAAGAACTGAATATGTTGAGAGCAAGAAGCACGTAAAGAGACTAGTGAAGAGGAAAAAAGGAGGAGGTAAATGAGGATCTAGGAAGAAAAATGAATGCGAACTATTCTGAAAATAGAAAGTTATTCTGGAAAGAGGTGCGGAAATGTAGAAGTGAAAGCGGTAAGAAATGGGATGGTGTAAAGGATGCAGGTGGTAGATTATTAACCCATGGAGATGAAGTTAGGACCAGATGGAAAGAATATTTTGAAACCCTGATGAATGGGGATAGAGAGAGCAGAGCAGCTGTAAACACAATTGGTTTTGGGGGTGTTCAGAGAAGGAATGCAGTGCCAGGAGATGTGACACTCACACAGGTGAAGAGTGCTCTGAAGCGGCTGAAAATTGGGAAAGCAGCTGGGGTTGATGAGGTGTATGCAGATATGCTTAAATGTAGTGGGGAGAATGGAATGAAGTGCTTGTTGGAGATATGTAAGAAGGCATGAATGAGTGAAACTGTGCCTGCAGAGTGGAAAAAGGCTGTGATTGTGCCTGCAGAGTGGAAAAAGGCTGTGATTGTGCCTGCAGAGTGGAAAAAGGCTGTGATTGTACCCCTGTACAAAAAAAAGGTGAACAAAGTGAGTGCAAGAATTATCGTGGCATAAGCTTACTGAGTGTGGTAGGGAGGGTAGCCTATATGGAAGAATTATTATAGAGAAAGTAAGAGATATCAGAATTCCTAGTGAGTGATGAACAGGGTGGCTTTAGGAGTGGCAGAGGATGTGTGGACCAAATATTTGCAGTGAGACAGATAGTAGAGAAGGCTTATGAGAAAGACCGTAAGGTGTTTATGGCATTCGTGGATCTGGAAAAAGCATATGACAAAGTGGACAGAGAAGGATTGTGGAAAGTTTTGCACATGTACGGTGTAGAGGGTAAGCTGTTAGGTGCCGTCAAGAGTTTTTATGATGGTAGTGAAGCATGTGTCAGGGTTAATGGGCATCTAAGTGAATGGTTCACAATCAGTGTGGGCGTGCAACAAGGTTGTGTGGGATGTCCCCATGGTTGTTCAATGTATATATGAATGGGGTGATGAGAGAAGTGAAAACACGAGTAATGGAGAGAGGGATGGCATTGGTAATGAATGGTGATGGATGGTATATCTCAAGTTTGTTGTATGCTGATGATGCAGTACTGCTTGCAAGTACCGGACAAGAACTTGGTAGGCTAGTGCAGAGTTTTGCTGATGTCTGTAAGCGTCGTTCCTTGAGAGTAAATGTAGAGAAGAGTAAAGTGATGGTTATTGAGAGAGAAGGTGACTCCCAGTGCAATGTAACAGTGAATGGAGAGAGACTGGAATTGGTGAGAGAGTTCAAATACCCGGATACAGTGATAGAAAAGAGAGGAAAATGTGCAAGAGAAGTTGAAAGTAGAGTGACACAAGGGAGAAAAGTAGCTGGTGCAATGAAGTCCTTGATAAGAAACAGAGGCTTGAGTGTTGCAGCTGCACGAGGCTTACATGAAAGAGTGTTAGTGCCAACTTTAACATATGGATGTGAGACTATGGTGTGGCATGAAAATGAAAAGTCAAGAGTAAGGGCAGTGGAGATGGGACTGCTGAGGAATGTATATGGAGTTCAGAGGGTGGATAGGATACAAAATTATGTGATTCTTGAAAGATGCGGAGTGAGGAAGACGGTGGACACCAGAATTGAAGAGAGCGTACTGAGATGGTATTGTCATGTGGAGAGAATGGATAACAACAGAGTGGTGAAGAAGGTATATCTGAGCGAATTCGAAGGAGGGAGGAGGCGAGGTAGGCCAAGGAGAAGGTGGAGAGATATGGTGGATGAATGTGTGAGGAAGAGAGGTTTGGAAGTCGGTGAGGCTAGGGAACTAACAGGAGATCGAGCTGGCTGGATGAATTTTGTGAGGAGATGTGCATGATCAGGGATTTTTGGCACCCCTTTTATAATGTGGCAGCGTCTGGATTGACTCTGTCAGATACGATTATGTGAAGCTACAGAACGTGGTGAATGTTTTTGGCGTATCCGATAGAGCCAGGATTCCGGGGGCTTGAATGATGAGTGACTGGAAGCGTGGCCCATTTGATTGGGCAAATTTGAGCTGTCTGGATATTGCTACTCCTCACCCGCCCTAGGGTGGGAAAGGAGGTCCGGATGATGATGATGATGATGATGATGATGTGTAATTGTAATCATAATCGATTACTTAGGCATTTTTTTCAAAGTAACCACAATTGTAATCGATTACTCTCATATTGTAATCGTAATCATTGTTACTTTTACGATTACAAGGCCCCAGATAAATTATTCTTCCACAAATACTGGTCAAGAATAAAATACTGTAGTTCAGTGTCAAACAGTCAAATATACACCATAAAAGTCCATAAGTAATATGAAAACAAAAGTGAATTGTAGGTTATCACTTAGAAGCTTCCATATAATATCCTACCTAAGCTAGAATAATATCACCTGGGAAGATCTCAGTTGGTAGAAAAGTTAATAGAATGAAAGGGTCAAGGACAAAGTGAAGAAAAGTCTTGGTGCTTGAATTATTAAAACACATTTGTTTTGTAAATTGACAAAAATAAAGGAACAACTTACCAGACATAGCAATGTACAGTACAGTATATTTTATCCAGAGTAACAGTCGCCATAGGTTCTGCAGAGCTTAACCCTATGTTCTTCCTTACGCAATCAATTCTTATTAAAATGATTTGCATATAAGATATATATCCCTTAGAAAATATCAGTTTTATATTACTGGACTATGTTTTTGCTTTTAAAAACTAACCAGCTATTTAGTTAATCAGAGTCAAGTTTGAAAGTAACATGCTAATACTTATATAGTGCATAACATTACATGTAATCCTGAGTTCTTCTTATGTAATCGTAATTGATTTCTCTTAATTTTACTGTCATCATAATTGTAATCGTAATCTGAAGTTTGCAGAGTAATTGTATTCGTAATCGATTACAATACCCTGTAATCGCACTTTCATGCCTGTTATTAGGTACCCAGTTCAAGCTAGATTTTAGGTTAGATTAAATTTAATTAAATTATTAGGTATGCAGTTAAGATAGGTTGAGTAACCTTGACCTTGCCCTTGACAATGAAATTACCATTTTGGGTGATTTTAACATACAATGTTGAATGGCATTCTGCCCGGACTGACGACGCTGGTCTAGAATGCGAGCTGTTTGTGGAATCGTTTAATCTCACCCAGTTGGTAAAGCAAACTAACCAGAAATACCTGATAATCCTGGCCATAATGCCCATCTCTTGGATTTATTCTTGACAAATAATCCAGATCAATACAGGATAGAGGTACTGTCACCACTTGGATCCTCTGACCACAATCTCATCAAAGCCTCATTAGTTAACCCTCCTACACCTCCCATTCTGAACCTGTCAGGGTGAAGATGGCACTTTGACAGGGCAGACTGGGATAATTTAGAAATTATCTTGCTGATATTCCATGGCAGTCTTTCTTCTCTAGTGATCCCAATTCTACCCAGTCCCACATCTGCACTTAATACTAGCTGGTATGGACTTATTCATACCAAGTCAACAATTCACTAAAATCAAACTCTCCAAAATGGTTTGATGGCAATTGTGCCAGAGCAACAGCCCAAAAGTCATTAGCATATAACTCTTACTTAAAATAAAAAACATCTGGATCACTCTCACAATTTAAAATTGCTAGAAATCATGCAAAAGCTGTAATAAATCTATCTAAATCAAACTTTCTTCAAAAAGCAAGCATCAAAACTACTTAACAACCCTAATGACAATAGAATATTCTGGTCAACTCTTAATTCTTTCAATAATGCTTTATTAAAGTCATCTTCCATTCCACCACTAAAATCTTCAGATGGCAGTATTACAAATGACCCATGTGGGAAAGCAGATATCTTTGCTAGTACCTTTGAGAACTCTACCATAGATGATAACAGACTATCAGGAGTCTCAGTACTGGAACTTGATTCTCCCGAAATTGCCCCACTTAAAATACAGACAAGATATGTAAAATCCATCCTAGACAATTTACCTACCAACAAAGCTCCAGGCCCAGATGGAATTCCGCCAATTGTTTTGAAAAAGTGTTCTGAACTTGCCTCTGTCCTAGCTAAATTATTCAGACAATGCATACGTATTTCTTTATTCCCAAATTCATGGAAAGAAGCCAATATCCACCCAGGCTTCCGAAGAAAGGAAGTTCGTCTGTCCCACTCCAATTACAGACTTCAATAGTACTGTCACACTTCACTACAGGTATTTGAAACTTTAATTAATAAGCATATTGTTAAACATCTTGAATCCCACTACACAGGCTTCATTAGTACTGTCCCAGACAATACACAGGTTTTCACGAAAGATCCACCATTGACATACTCAATCTCTTAACTCATACCATCCATCAATCTATTGATCTCTTTGGAGAAACTCATGCAGTAGCTCTTGATATCTCTACACAGGCTTTCGACAGAGTACTGTCCCACCGTTCCCTGCTGTCATCAGTACTATCCCACTTGCTATGGATTAACGTCTTTTGTTCCTTTGATTTCTTCATCAGTGACAGTATGCCACTAAGAGTAAAAGTAGATGATGTACTATTCGAATTTCCACTCAATTAACAGGCTTCATCAGTACTGAAACAGTTCTGGCGCCAACCCTACAGGCTTCATATTAATGATCTCTTATCTGTCACCACAATTCCATTCAGGCTCGTATGCAGATGACTCAACACTACATAGTTCATTCACATTCAGACACCCATTTATAAAGTCTAATATCTCTACCTCTCAACTCAGTACAGCCATCTCCATAAATCAAGACCTATCTTCGATCAGTGAATGGGGACAAAGCAACCTTATCTCTTAATGCTAGTAAAACTAAATATACAGTTTACTAATAGACATATTGCCAGATTCGTACATTACTTTCAGTAGTACTAATATTCCCATCTCCAAAAGTATTGAAATTCTTGGTGTCTCACTTAACAGTGCCCTCAGCTGGACCTCTCATGTCAGATCACTTGCTAAAACCGCCTCAACAGAAACTGGATTATTGTACAGAGTCCGTAACTTCTTCGCCGATGAGCAGTTAGCTATAATTTATAAGAGTCATGTGCGCTCTCAGCTTGAATATTGCTCACCCTTGTGGAATGGTTGTGGAGAGGTTATTAAGACAACTAGACAAAATTCAGAATAAAGCTGTTAGAATCATTAACAACCCTGCCATTACATATAAACCACTCCCCTGCAAGTAAGAAGGAATGTTGCCTCCTTGCATTATTTTCAGATATTTTTTGGCAAATGCTCAGACAGTTGCGTCCATGGTGCCACCTCTCTATGCCTTCCCTCGTGCACATGGGCATCTGGTAGCGCTCATGACTGGAATGTCACTCAACCATATTGCAGAACTTCTGCCTATCAGAATTCTTTCATTCCCGAACTGCATCTCTCTGGAACTCGCTTCCCCAGAGTTGTTTTTCCTCCAATTCAACAGCCAAACTGTTCAAGTCTAATTGTTACAGATATTTTATGAACAGAGGACACCAGTAATCTGGTGTATGGATTAAACTATTTTTTTACCCATTTGTTTTCCTTCCTCCTTTCTGTAATTTAAAAAAAAAAAAAAAAAAAAAAAAAAAAAGGTTAGTTTTTGTTAAGCACTTACGTTAGGACTTCTTTCGCCATTATAGCAGACAGATTGAATGAGTTGACACAGCAAACACAGCTAAAAACAAAGGCGAAACAGATTTTGCATGAATCAAGTTTATGTACTACCGCAGAAAAATATATGTAACAGACTATCATGAAGAAGTACTGGCTGTGGAAGGTGCTTTACTGCTTCAAATAATGCGTATCTTACCGTTATCTAAAACTGACTCGTTTTCATGACCAAATGAGAAACTTGGCATTAATTTGGGGAATTATTTTACACTGTGGATTTTAAAAGGTCTTGATGGTTGACTTTTTTTTTTTCTTTTTTTCACACACACAGGCTTTTTACATGAGTACTGTCCCATCAGCAAGACTGGTACTGGCTTCATGTACTGTCCCACTACACAGGCTTCATGAGTACTGTCCCACTACACAGGCTTCATGAGCTCTATCCCAATACACAGGCTTCATGAGTACTGTCCCACTACACAGGCTTCATCAGTACTGTCCCACTACACAGGCTTCATCAGTACTATCCCACTACACAGGCTTCATCAGTACTATCCCACTACACAGGCTTCATCAGTACTGTCCCACTACACAGGCATCATCAGTACTATCCCACTACACAGGCTAACATCAGCACCTTTTACATTTTCACTATGCAAACTTCATCAGTACATTAGTAATATTTGCAAATTCATTATAAGTAGTAAAGGAATCCAAACAGATTTTCAAAATCTGGCAAGTCACACTTTTCAGGAATTAAACATACCACAGAGAATTGTATGTTTTATAATTGTGAAGGTTATTTGAGGCCCTGTGCGGTGTATGATACACAAACGGGATTTTTTATAAGTGCCAAAACACGCCAGAGTTTGGCGCCACCTCTTGTGATAACGCCAAAACTATTATAGCTGTTATGCTGTTTGCAGTATGTTAAAGCTGAATGTCTCTACATTATCCAACAACTTTTGGTAAAGAAACTGACTATTTTTTATATTTGTGCTGTTAATTTGGAAAAATCCATCGAAATCATTCATCCAGGTTAAGCTTACGTTGCACTGCAGTTGTGTGATCTTTGCACAGCAATAACAGAAAAACTAGTACCATAGGCCTACACCAGAGGATTCCTTTATGTTTTAAAATCCATGAAGTTGAGGCCATTTCAGTAGACTGTTTGCAAAATTTTATGCAAAGTTATCATCAATGAAAATAACTTTCACACAATTTTGGAAAGATTATTCATAATTGTTGTTTTATTTGCTTATTCAAGTACTTGTACTGTGTGATTTTTGAACGGTAGACATTCAAAGTTCTGTGAAAATAGTTGACACAGGCACAACACCATGGTTTTACATACTTTGGTGTTGTGTTACAGTACTTTTTTACAGGTTGTAGGTGCAAGCAAACCTGGTAATAAAAACAAGAATATTTGGTTCCTAAACCAAGTGGATTTCCCGGATGGAGACAGTGCAATATTAAGGCAATAAAAACAAAAGAACATAATAATAATAAGAATGTAAGTACAAGAAAAGACATTGTTGCATTAAAAAGCAACATTGCAATAAAAATAATAACCTTATTGACAGAATTAATTAATAATAACCAAAAACAGTGACACAGGAAAAAACAGTAATAATGATTAGTATTATAGTGGTTATTCTTTTTACTGACAACACAATGTCAGCACTCCTGCAGTGGTGTTGTGTGAAGAATTGGTCAATTATCCATTCCATTAGCTATCAGTACCGTAGGCTGTGTCTAGTCCGAAGTCATCAACAAAAGGGTCAATCAGGCGAGGGATATGGCACTTATCCAGTGTCTTTTTCATCACAGACATAGTGCATGGTGTTATAGTCTGGGTCATCCACCTCCTGGTCCTCATCATATGCACATACATGACCACAGAGCTGTTGTTGCCGTGCCACAAGCCCTTCCAGCCGTGCCCTTTTTAGTGGAGGGACAAAGAATGGCAGGAATAAGTTCAGGTCCTTTGTTTTTGTCTTCTTCAGCAAACGTTCATCCTCGTATTTTGGATTCATCGTCACAGTGTCCAGGTGGAAGTTCCCATGCACAAAGGTTTGCTGGTGAGGCTGCAAGCGTACTTTGGTGGCCAGTGCATCACTAGCCCCATAGTGGTCCTTGAGGAGTTATCCTTCCTTGTACGCGTGTGTTATCATGTTTCGGTTGCCTTGGAACATATACCCTCAGGCCCTCTGGATTGTTACAGCCTTAGTGAGGGCTTGATGTTCTAAAAAGTCTTCTCACTGCAAGTGCAAGACCCTGAATTTTTTGCTTGCAGAACGGATGATATCAGCGTAGTCATCTGGGGTCAGATTTACATCATGCAGCCATATACATTTCTCAGTTACCCCAAATGACCCCTCACACTTTATGTAAGAGTAACTAGCAACAAAAATAATGAACTCAAGGCAGTTCAGTCACATGCACACTGGCCATGTCCTGGGCACTTGGTAACCAAACTCTGCGCATGTTTCAGCCAAGTGCTCATGGGCACTTGATTATCACATTCCTCCAATATTTTTTCCAAACACAGGTTGAGCACGCTTTGGTCGAAATTGATGTTTGTTTTCATGGCTTTCCAACCTTATGGTCAAAGGAGTTTCATAACATCCATCACCTCCACATGAAAATACAGTAATGGCTCATTTATCCGGACTTAATACAGCCAAAGGCATGTCCTGGTAGTGGCAATATCCGGATAATGAACACTATTCCCCTATCATACCCAGACCCTACCAATGCCCAACCTCCATCCTATACCTAACCTATTTGTACAGTACCTGTGCTTAATTTGACAGTGTTTTGGGGCAATTCAGGCAAATTTAGACATCAAAACACTCTTAGGAATATCCAAAGTAATGCTAAACTCCAAGAAAACCATGCAGGAAAAAAAAATAAATGAAAACCCCAAAACTCCCTACCTATACACTACTGTATGTACAGTACCCCTGCTAATTTTGGCACTGTTTTCCAGTCATTCTGCCATATTTTGACATCAGGACATACATATGATTATCCAAAATAATTTTCAATACCAAGAAAACCATGAAAAAAAAAAATGAAAAAAAACCACCCTACCTATCCACTACTGTATGTTCAGTACCCCTGCTAATTATGGCACTGTTCTTAGGTCAATCTGCCATATTTAGACATCAAAACACACATAGGAATATTCAGTGTAATGCTAAACACCAATAAAACCGTGCAAAAATACGCTGAAAACCAAAAAACACCCTACCTATTCACTACCGTATGTACAGTAGCCCCCCTAATTTTGGCAGTGTTTTCCGGTCATTCTGCCATACTGAGACATCCAGACACACATAAGATTATCCATATTCATGCTAAACATAAAAAAACAATGCATAAATAACAATATCCACAAAAAACCTGAAGACGGTTTGAAAATCAGATATCTGTGACGAGTGATTGCTCTTAGGGCTGAAAAAAAAAACATCCACAGCCAAATATGTCACCGGAAATTGGTTATATTGGTATAAATGATATACCATCATCTTTGCTGGTGTTTATACTATAATATAAGCTAATAAAAACACAAAACTGATAAGTAAAAGTACAGAAATGGAGTGAGAATAAAGTGTTCAGGAGTAAAATTTACCTTAATATAACTTCCCACCATCCTAGTGCAAAATTTTGTCAGCATCTCCCAAGAGTTAAGCATATGTCTAGATGCAAAATTTCATGAGCTTGAGGATTCTGTGGAATTTCGATATGACCAATAGTAGTTGAATAAATCGCAAATCTTTAAAAACTCACAAGTCGGTGTTATCACGTGTTACCACCACAGAGTAGGGTAGGGACTGAGGGAGTGAGGGGGGAGCCAGGAGTGTATGGAGGAGGGATGGGAGGGTGGAGAAGCAAGGATAAGGGCAGGATTCTCCCCCTTCTGTCAAGAGGCAGACGGGTGTTTTTACTGTACATTTACTTGTGGCTTGCAGTCTGTTAGACGCTGAGTGGCCATGCGGAAACACATCTCATTGTGTTCAGGTGACTTTAAATGTTTAGTAGAGAGGCGGATGGCCGCTGTCACTGAACGTGTACCCCTGGATTGCGGTCTGTGTTTGTTGGTGGTGGCAGCTGGGAAAGACTAAGCCCGGTGGCCGTGTGACTTTGGACATTCGTTGGGGATGTGTACGGACGTTTTGACACCACTTGTGGGTTACGGTCGTATTACTCAGGTGCTGGAGGTTCATTGGGAGTGATTGGATGCGTGTGCAGCTTTGACCGTTCAGTACAGGGGTGGACGGATATTTTAGCTCTGGTTGTGGGTTACGGCCTACTTCCCGCTCACGGCTGGAACCCAGCGGCCACAATACCAAATGTTTGAACATGTCGGCTGGCCGGCCGAAGTTCTCAGAGACTTTTACGTCTGGATAATAGCAAGTTAATTTGGATGATGGTTTAACAGAGCCAAGGTCCAGCATCCAGGTAACGAACACGTCTGGATACTGCATGTCTGGATAAACGAGGGACTACTGTACATACTTTGATGGACTGTGGGATAGCATTATCTTGATTTTTAGGGGGATGACGCTTGTGTATCATACTCCATACAGACCTTATTTGTCCTTGGATAGGTTTGCCCTGTATAATACAGTACCCATAAATAATTACGTTTTTTTTTTTTTTTTTACCTCACCTTTGTTTTTATTTTTTATTATTGGTTCAAATGAACCTTTTCATGTTTCAGTTGTTTTAATAATCATTTTTATTGGAAATGCCTTATGTTACCATTTTCAACCCCCTCCCCCTTTCCCATGGCGAAAAAAGGTATTTCTGACAAAAACGATGATTTAAAAATTGATCAAAACAAATGAAATTGCCCCCCCCCCCCAAAAAAAAAGCCATGTCAAAACCCGGGCCTGTATTTATCATTAGCTGGGAACATTCACAAGGGGCCTGGTAAAGTCCCAAGCCAGTGAACTGTTCACAAATATGCGAATGACCATAAGAGTTATTTATCAACCTTGTAAAGTGGTCCTAATGCTGCAAACTCATCCCAGCAGTGTGGCAAGTCTGCTCGTGGTGCAGGCATCTTTTAAGGAGTTAGGAGGCGTTCACAAGAGGTGAGTCGGCGACGGTATAAACACAAACATTTGACCACTGCTTTCACCAGTCGTGGAATTTTTCACCACGGAGTGGCTTCCTCAGTGGATGTGATGATGAAGAGTTAGGAAATGATACCATTTATACCGGGAATGAATTATATTTGTGACAAACTTGGTGAGAAATGAGATAACCAGCTACATACGATGAAGTAATGCTGTCTACCCGGAAATGAAACGTGCTCTGACCCTTTGGTATATGGCACAGTGTGGCAGTGCAACGACGACAATTTTAGGTTGTCACAACCAACAGTCAGCCAAGTGACCATGCTGACGTTTGAAGTTCTGGTTACACCGGAAATAATAGTCATTTGCTTCCAATGGATACTAGAGATATTCAAAGAAAGCAGGCAGAATTTTCAGAGAAGGCAGGCAGAATAATCAGGGAAAGCAGGCAGAATATTCAAAGAAGGCAGGCAGAATGTTTGAAGAAATCAAGCAGAATATTCAAGGAAAGCAGTCAGATGATTCAAAGAAATAAGGGAGAATATGTAAGGAAAACTGGCAAACGTAACACAACTGTTAACATTTTAGTTTATTAATCTGAAATGTATGTCAGGAAAGGAGATTGTGCAGTTTTGTAGTTCATAGTTTAAGCATAGAGATGCACACAAATACACTTGGTACTGACAGATTATGTTCTTGTGTACAGAGTGGTGCTTGACAGTGTTATGGATACGAGAGTGGTGAGAGGATGATCGGGAAGTCTGTCATTTCATATGGCTGTGGTATGGAAGGTAAAGCTGGGAGGAATAAGACTAAAAATGAGAGAGAAGAGCAGTCAAGGCAAAAAACTGAAAGTGAAGAAATAAAGAAAACAGCAATTGTCTGATGAATACATGGAGGAGGTGGATGGAACAGATAAAATGAATGATATAACATGGTGGGGTAAGATATAGGGTGGTGGGATAAAGAGGGAGAAGTGGCAAGAGTGGATGCAGAAAGGTACTCATATGAAAGAAGAGAGCACACTGACAGTAAAGTATTCAAAGAGATTAATATGAAGGAAAAAAAATAGTAGGTAAATGAGGATCTTGGAAGACAAATGAAAATAGATGAACAACTCTTAGGAACATCTCACAGTAGTGAAATGTTTTGGAGCTTGGGAATGGACTCTTGTGGAAGGGGAAGGCCACTGTGATAAAGCGGCCCCAGGTACCTTACTGGGGGAGACTTCATGCTCCAGACTCCCTCATGACATCAACCATCCAGACTGCCATTAACCTTTTCTGTGCTGGAGCCTATGTCGGCTTTTGGGCGTCCAGTGCCAAGGGTGTGGGAGGCTGAGTGACCCCCCAGTGCCAACCGTTTTCAACTGTTTTCATTTTTCCATGAGGCATTTAGTAGGAGGTGGTTGGATGTGGTATATGTGCAGGAAGTCAGGTATAGGGGAGGATCGGCCAGAATGATTGCAGGGAGGGATTGTTATTACAAGTTGTTTTGGCAGGGTAGGACAGATGGATATGGTGGTGTGGAGACGTTGGTTGGGGAGAAATGGGTGGAATATGTCATGAATGTTATGAGAGTCAGTGATAGCATTATAGTAATGAAAATTTTGTTTGGTTGGATGATGGTTGCTTTTATATTGGCGTATGCCCCACAGGCAGGCTTGGATGAGGTAGTGAAGGATAGATTTTGGGATGACTTAAGACGTGTAGTAAGTGGTATGGGGGCCAATGAGATTGTAGTGTTAGGAGGGGATTTAAATGGTCATGTAGGTGAAGCAGCTCAAGGATATGAAGGAGTACAGTTGCCTCCACTGCTCCATTGACCACTCAGTGTTTTCATTGTGTGGGCTGTCTGAGGTATGAACCATCCAAGTATTAGAACGTGTATTGGAAGCAAAGTTGGGCGAGGCAGGCAGTGGATGGTTGGTGCTTTTATGCGGGGGTAGAGGAGGTAGAGGGTTTGAAAAACTAGTGGATGTTTGAGGAGGTTGGGAAGACAGTATGAGGTGCATTATTTATGTGAAAAGGAATTACAGTACAGTCATTAAAGTGTGTTACTCCTCACTGTGGTGGTTACAGTTAATAAGAAACCTTTTAAGATATAATGCAGAATGTGGGATGAGGAAAGACCTAGCTTCGGCCAGGTCCCTCATGGCTGCTGCGAGAACCTAAGAGCAATAGCGATGTAATTTCATTATCTTTTATGTAAGATCAATGAGGTTGTATAAATATGACACATAACCATTGGATTTCTGGACACATTGGAATATTACGAATTATACAGTGCTCGTCAGAAGTATGGGGCGCCCTGCGTCCCTCCTGAGAAACAAACCTTTCAACATTGAAAAAACATATAAATAATGCATTTTATTTACCTTTAGTGCTTCGTAGGGTAG
>NW_027642780.1:0-4995 GCF_032717465.1 Coenobita brevimanus | reverse complement strand
GTTGTCGGCAAAGTGCAGGTTTCCCATGATGTTCCGGAAGCGATCTCTGGCCATGTACTTATTGAAGGTGGGTGAGGGTAGTAAGGGGTCCATGGACCAGTATTCTTCCAACCCATGCTTCTTTGAGTGTGGCATGAGAAGCATGGGGGCGAAGAACACATACAGCTCCTGCACTCCCAGTATGGACCACTGTTGCATCTTGGCTGCACCTGTACCACTTGCAGCACGTTGTGATTCATACCTGTTGGTCTCATCACATATGTGCTGCATGACTTCGTCATCGAGGAAGGCCAAAAGGAAGTCCACACACTCAGCATCCTCGTCAAGAGTGAAGGCAGGCTGTATTCCTGAGGAACTCTCGTCAAAATGGAGATGTTCAGGGACAAAATTGGACCCTTCCGTCCACGCGAAGGCTTCCAGGATTCCCTGTCGTGGCGGTGTAGGGTGGGTGAGGGTGGAGGGTGGCTGTGAGGCAGATTTATCTGGTTCAAGGTCACTCGCACTGACCCTGGGTTGCCGTACAGCACTAGCAGCCCTTACTCTACTGGCAACTCTACTTTTACTGGTCAGGGATTTACCTCTTCCTCTACGGCCTGCCTTCACTGTTGATGCAGGTGGTGACTCCAACGACGAAGACTCTGGAGAAAATTCAGCAGAAGAAGAAGAAATGAGTGAAGTGGGGCTTGGGGAACAGGGAGGTGAATCACCTCGGGACTCATGGCGGGCTGGATCACGCGGGGCCATTGTTCCGGGGCTAACCCACCGCCTTTTCATTCCCTTCCCAAATTCCTTCCCTTGCTGCACTAACGGCTCCTTTCCCTTGGACCTAGGGATAACTTGGGACACTAAAGCACTCGTACTATTAGTTTCTGGCACGATTTCCTCACCCGGCTCATCACACGAATCCCCCGAAGGGTCATAGTCACTATCCATCATTATCATTGATAATTCGGCTAGTATCCCTGACCACCTTGGAGAGAGCTCCAACATACTTGATCTCTTCCTTACAACTAATCCTTCTGCTTACACTGTTAATCTTTTCTCTCCATTGGGCTCCTCCGATCACAACCTTATCACCTTAACCTGTCCTATCGCTCCGGTACGGCCTGCGGACCCTCCAAAAAAACGTCGTCTCTGGCACTTTGGAACTGCGGATTGGGAGGCCCTCAGGCAGTACTTCTTTGATTTTCCCTGGAATGATTATTGCTTCCATGGCCGGGAGCCATCTGGGTGTGCCTTGCGCATTACGGAGGTTATTCTCTCGGGCATGGAAGCATACATTCCTTTCTCATATCCTTTGACTAATGCACGAAAGCCTTGGTTTAATCACGCTTGTTCTAATGCTGTCCGCAACAAGGAGAGGGCCTATAAAAGGTATCGGAGCCAACCCACCCCTGAATCACATCTTTTATACATTTCTGCCCGGAATCGTGCTAAGTCTGTTCTTCGCTCTGCTAAAAATAATTTCATCCATACAAAATGCTCTCAACTCTCTAACTCGAACTCTTCCCGCTCCTTCTGGCACCTTGCCAGAAACCTTTCTAACAACTTTACCTCATCGTCCTTCCCTCCTCTTTTCTACTCTGATGGCTCTGTAGCTATTTCTTCTACTGATAAAGCAGATCTCTTCGCTCAGACTTTCTCCTCCAACTCCACCTTAGACGATTCCAGTGCTGTTCCTCCCTCACTTCCCCCCTCTGATTTCCTCATGGCTAACATTAAAATTTCTTCAGCTGATGTATTTTCTGCCACTGCTGGCCTCAGTACTAATAAGGCATATGGGCCTGATGGAGTCCCTCCTGTTGTTCTCAAGAACTGTGCTTCTGTGCTTACTCCCTGCCTGGGCAAACTCTTTCTCTTTTGTCTGTCAACTTGTACCTTTCCTTCTTGCTGGAAGTTTGCTCTCATTCAGCCAGTCCCAGAGAAGGGTGACCATTCCCAACCCTCTAACTATCGTCCAATTACTTGAACATCCTGTATCTCAAAAGTTTTCGAGTCAATTCTTAATAGAAAAATTTTAAAGCATCTTTCCTATCACAACCTTCTTTCTGATCGTCAGTATGGGTTCCGTCAGGGACGCTCCACAGGCGATCTTCTCACCTACCTTTCAGACTCCTGTTCATCCTCCTTTCGGGACTTTGATGAAAGCTTTGCCATTGCACTTGACATCTCAAAGGCTTTCGATCGAGTCTGGCACAAATCTTTAATTTCCAAACTGCCCTCTTACGGTTTCTATCCTTCTAACTGTGCCTTCATCTCTAGCTTCCTTTCTGGTCGTTCTATAGCCGCTGTTGTAGACGGCTATCGTGCTTCTCCTAGATCTTTTAACAGTGGTGTTCCTCAGGGCTCTGTTCTATCACCAACTCTCTTCCTTTTATTCTTCAATGACCTTCTAAGCTGTACATCTAACCCTACCCACTCATACGCTGATGACTCCACCCTTCACCTTTCCATTCGATTCCCACAACGTCCATCTCAGCAGTTACTTCAACAGGCAAGGGTTGAGGCTATGGCACACCTAATGTCTGACTTGGCTCGTATCTCTGACTGGGGTAAAAATAATCTGGTTGTTTTTAATGCATCAAAGACTCAGTTTTTGCACCTACGAACCCGACAAAATCTTCCACAGGTATACCCACTTATGTTTAATAATACTCAACTTAATCCTGCATCATCGTTGAACATGCTTGGGGTTTCATTTGCTCGGGACTTGTCTTGGAAAGATCATATTACATCTCTTGTAAAATCTGCTTCCAAACGATTGGGTGTGCTAAGCCGACTCCGTTCCTTCTTTACTCCTGCACAATTGTTGACTCTATACAGGGGTTTTATCCGCCCCTGTGTGGAGTACAACTCTCATGTATGGGAGGGCTCCCCACATACAGCTCTTCTCAATAGGGTGGAGTCAAAGGCTTTTCGTCTCATTAACTCTCCCCCTCTTACTGACTCCCTTCAACCTCTGTCTCTTCACCGCAGTGTTGCATCTTTATCTCTTTCCTGTCGCTACTTCAATGGTCACTGTTCCTCTGAACTGTCTGCATGCATTCCTCCACTTCTACGATGGGCACGTAGCACCCGTCTAGCAGCAAACTCTCACCCTTTTTCTGTCCAACTTTCTAATGCAAGAGTCAACCGTTACTCCCAGTCCTTCATTTATGCAACAGGTCAACTCTGGAACTATCTCCCTCTGTCTGTACTTCCTGCTTCCTATGATCTCCAGTCTTTCAAACTCAGTGTATCTAGGCATCTAGAAATGAATGGATCTTGAATTTGGCTCTCTCTCATATTTTGTTTTTCTCTTGGAGGGAACAGTAATTGCGGGCTCATTGCCTTTGGTTCCTTCTTCCTCACATAAAAAAAAATAAAGTTCACGTTCCACTGCAGAGCTAGTCCTTTCCTGCTTCCCCCACGAGTTTTTCTGGGTGTAGAGGTCACGGGGCCTTTTGCAATGGGCGCAGAAGTGGCAGAAATGGCGGGGCGTGAGTGCGACATGCTTTGACTACAGAGGAGGACAAGGAACTAAATGGCGCGGCTTATCTGAGAAGTCAAGGGTTTACAGTGACAATGGGGCTGACAGCTGCTAACTTACATGCTAAGAAATTATTGGTAGAAAATCTCGGCAATACATAAAGAAATAGGGTAGTTCCAGGTGAATGTAAATGTCACTTAGGCTTCTCCCTTCCTTTCTGATATATATTTTTATTACAGAAATAGATTACAAGGCATAATTCAAAGGGGAAATTACCGTGGGAATTTAGCGAATGAATGCATGTGAGGTGTTGTCAGGTGATAATTAGCCAATTCCTGGTGTATACCACTATCACTGACTTTATTTTTTTTTCGTTATACCACGTTGAGTACACCGCTTCCCGTCCGATCGGCGAAGTTAAGCAACGTTGGGTCTGGTTAGTACTTGGATGGGTGACCGCCTGGGAACACCAGATGCTGTTGGCATCCCTACGTGTCAAGTGGGGTTGGAGGAGGATTAGTGCCCCTCCCTGTAAAACAACTAACTCTAAGCCCTTGGCCACCCCGTTTGGGATACATGGCGTCTGGCAATGGATGGATGGGATATATTATTTTGTATAAGTATAGGGCATAGGGCTTATTTCAATGGATGAAATCTGTGGAAAAATCTGGGGGAGATTTGCTTAGCGCAGCACGGCAGGGCAGGTAATAGGAAAGGGTAAAGGAGGTGAGGTAGGGAGGGGTGAGAGGGTACTGGAGGGGAGGTAGGGAGGGGAGTCAAGAACGGTGGAAAATGGCTAAATTGTCAACAATGGATGGGAGTACAGATGAGATTAGGAGTGCGGACTATTGGTGGACAGTAGCAGTACATGGCTTCATTAAGTCTGTAGTTTAATATAATAATAATAACTAACTCCATTTATCAATTACTACATAGTTTGTCTTTATCTCAGTGTTATCTTAGATTACATACAATATTAGGTACTTACTTGTGAAATGTGAGTGTAGGGTATTTTTCCTTATCAAACCTTGCGCTGCAGCCGTATGCAGCACAGGACACTGGCATCGTGAGGAGCCCACGAGACACGTCCACACACAGCCCATTGACTTTGATGAATGACTGACCCCATGTCTACTGTGAGGTCAAGGTAGGGCATAGTGAGGTTAAACTAGGGTGCGGCTGGGTGCGGCGGACACCTGCTGCTTCTTGCCAATCCCAAGATGGCGGATCTGACTTCACTTTCTGGACCGCGCGCCTCCTCCCCCTTAATCCTACCTCCATGAGCTAACTTAGTCTATGCCGCGTCACATACAAGAGAGTATATATGTATATGGTCTCACACTGGCAGTCACCCGAGGGGGATTTGATGAGGCTGGGGTGTGTGTACTCTCGTGGGAGTGGAGGGAGGGGGGGGGATTTAGTGCGAGTCCACGGGTGCGGTTACACTGACGTCTGTGGTCCTGTGGGGAGCTGACAGTGGGGGAATATTGGTCACAGTTGGGGGGAGGATCCAACTCGTGCGGGTA
>NW_027642779.1:0-42955 GCF_032717465.1 Coenobita brevimanus | reverse complement strand
ACCAACTCTTAACGTAATGGAAGTGAAGCTTGGACGTTGTTGGAAGGACACAAGTCAAGAGTGAGAGCAGTGGAAATGAGTTATTTAAGAGGAGCTCAGGGAGTCAAATGGAGAGATAGGCTGACGAATGAGAATATGAAGGAACGTTGTGGTGTTGATGTGGGATGTGGATAGGGAGCTGCTATGAGGAACACACTGAGGTGGTTTGGCCATGTGGAGAGGATGGAGGGTGAAAGACTGACGAAGAGAGTGTATGTGAGTGAGGTGGAGGGGGGAAAAGGGATGGGGAGGCCGAGGATGAGAGATGGAGGGATGGGGTGGAGAGGTGTTATGAGAGAGGGGGTATGAGCGGGAGCAGGGGAGCAAATGGCGGGGGACAGGGCTACCTTGAGGCGATTTGTTTGTGGCCACCCCAAACGGGATTGAGGCGTCTGGAAATAGGTAGATAGATAGAAGTTATAGGCTCATATTCTCGACAGTTAAGGAAGCTGCCTAATACCTCTTCCTTGGCGACTTTTTTTTAATATGGACATTAATACTGTTTTGTACTGCTATTTATGAGGAGTATGGCTGTATTGTACGGATTTATGTGACCCAAAGGAGGAGAGTAAAGTGTAGTAAACAAAATAACTCGCTCACGGAAAGGTGTAAGGGAGCTTCCTTAACTGACGACAATACGGACCATAGAGACAGTCCTTAAGCTTGACGTTTGACCCTTGGGTGGGATTCTCAGACATAAGCTATTGAAACATAGATATATTATTCACATAGGAAGAACTAGACATGGACAAATTTGGCACTGTTTTCCCCTGATCGTCCTGCAGAAAAAATCTATGTATATCCTGCAGTAACTGTGGGCCTCGTAACACAGATGCATTTATGACGCTAGAACAGGAGACAGAGGGAGTGTTTGACAGTCTCCCTGTCCTTCCTACAAATCAAAACCAGAGTACCACCATCGTTCTCTGTGGAAATAACATTTTGAAACTATATCTGATTTTCAAAGCATGTCTAATGTGTGGATTTAGACCGGCACACTTCATTCAGTGGCCGAGTTGGTAGAGAGGTGGCCTGCAGTCCCAGTGGTCCTGGGTTCTGAACTGCCAGCTGGGGTAGGGAACAATTTAATTTTTTGAATTTCTGCTTAAAACAGACTTTACTGATTCACTATCAGACCGCCGACGTATTATTTAAAAAAAAAAAAAAAACTATTACCAATACATCAGTCCTGTGCGAGACAGCCCTGGAATGTATTCAGTATGGACGGTGGATGTTAGCGCCGAAGTGGTGACATGTGGTGTATGGTATGCAGGAGGACTGCTGAGCCTTAGGGAACAGACTCAGAAGCTCCATGCCTAGAGTCGGAAGCATGAGAGAGACAGAGAGATATATATCGCACAGGTGAGGGCTTGTGTAAAATTAGCTGATAATTCCATCTCACTTTGGTAAACAAGGAGAGAGAGAGAGAGAGAGAGAGAGAGAGAGAGAGAGAGAGAGAGAGAGAGAGACGATGGCCACTGTAAAATGAATTGATCATCCCACCTTGCTTTGGTAAACATAAGGTCATATTCTTATCATATCGATATTAACACGAAAAAAATGCTAATCATTCTGAGACATAACAAGCTGCCTTGATCATTTCGTATATCATCGGAGCCTTCCTGAGTTGATACATTTTGGAGCCAGTGCACAGTACATTATTAATATTGTGTTCTTTCTTCCTTCCTTCTTTCCTTCCGTCCTCTCCTATCTTTATTTCCTTCATTCTTTCCTCTTTCCTTCTGCCTAAGGGTGACTCTGCACTCCCTCTTCATATTCCTTCCTCTTCCTCCTGCCTACGGGTGACTTACACTCCCTCTTCTTTCTTTCCTTCATTCTTTCCTCTTCCTCCTGCCTACGGGTGACTCTACACTCCCTCTTCTCTCTTTTCCTTCATTTTTCCCTCTTCCTTCTGCCTATGGGTGACTCTACACTGAGTGACAAGCCAAATGGTTTCCTGTACACCAGGAAACCATTTACTATGCTGGGTGGTAACCATATTACCAAATTATGGCCCCTGGTGGTTTAGTTGGTAATTGAGGCACTCCAATCGGATTGAGCCAGTGCAGGTTTGTACCCAAGGGATGGTTGGGGTTTATTGTTAACGTAATGCCAATTAGGGATGAGTGAGGCTTGTCAGTCATATTAAATGTCAGGACCAACTTGCCTAGCACCGGGCTCCTACGCTCCTCATGGGGCAACGTAGTATTGCATGATGATGGATGGATGGATTATTATTATTATTATTATTGCTAGAGTACCTTGTGTATCATACAACATTATCTAGGGCTGCGTGTAAGGAGTATGGCATAATGGATAGTATATAAAACATTAACCATAAGCCCGTGGATAGGACAAAAAAAAAAAAAAATCATGAATCCTTGACAGTAGATAGCAAGTAAAAAGAAATAAGTAATACTCGGTGATTAGCTTAATTACCGTCATTACTTTTGGGGGGGACAGATAATGACCTTGACCGCCCTTCCAATGCACCACCTATGAACTAACTCACTTCAAATTTCTTTCTCATTCTTTCAGTGCTTTAACTTCGTGTCAACTCCGTCAAATGGCCTTGGGCTGGTGACAATAATATCAGAAGTTCTTGAATTCAAACCCACAATAAAAATCAAAGTATTCCTCACTTTATTTCTCTTTCATTACTGGGTTTTATTGGAGCCAGAATATTAACTTCATGTATCTGTCAAAATATAAACTCACATTTCAACGTTTTCTTTTCCCCATTGCCTACAACTCTAACTTTAAAGGTATACTTTAGAGGTATACCTAGGAGTGGAAATATTAGATGGGAAAGAGAAGCAGCTTAGAGCCTATGTGGGATGAAACTACAGGCACTGAGAAAGATCTGAATTAATAAATGAGAAAAATACTGGAAGCGAGAAAGCTCACATTTGTGTAAAACATGTAGCTAACCATAGGGAGGATTTCTCAGACTATACAGGAACACAGCAAGGAGAGTATTAATGGAGCAATCAGGGGTGCGGTAGAACGAAGGAAGGGGGAGGGAAATTGCCAGGGATATAAATGTCCATCATCCACTCACTTGATGTAGTGCTAACTCTTTTCTTTTTTCACCCTTTTTTATCATTCTTTCTTTGTGTCTACCCCTCCTCTCTTCTATTTCTCCCATCTTTCCTCTTACTTTTTCATTACTCTTCTTTTCGTTTTCAGGTGGCTTTTTTACATTGAGTGAGCAAGCCTAATGGTTTCCTGAAGCCAAGAAACTATTTACAACGCTGGGTGGTAACATATAAACCAACCTATACGTGTTCCCTACGTGTCAACAAGTGGGCTGGCAGAGGGTTAGTGCCCCTCCCCGTAAAACAACTAACTCAAAAACAAACGGACACCCCTTATGGGATTATGGCATCTGGCTATATAGACAGATAGATAAATGTCTCGGCTCTGTCATCTCTTTTTTCACACTCTCTGGAAGATTGTTCCGTGTAGCCCGAAACTCTAGCGAAAATCAAGACTTCCAGCTGTGTCCTGTGTCCCTCTCCCAGCCAAACTATTTCCACTTGTCACAATGAATCATGTACAGTTGGCAACATGTGCACTTGGTACAGCATCAGTGTGTGGCAGAGGTGTGGCATTTGGTACACTTAACAACTTTGACATAATGACATGGTTGTTGGTGGCACTGACAGGAAGGCACGCAGGTGTTAAATATTAGTTGAAATGACCAGGTAACCGTGATGCATGAACGTTAGAAACTGTAGCTAGACCTCCACTTCACACACACACACACACACACACACACACACACACACACACACACACTGTACCACGTTTGCGTATGACCAGCTGTACTTACCTAGGAGTGTAGGGCACAAGGAAAACCACACCTATCCGCTTCACTCAGAAAACATACCCTAAGTCAAACGATTTCTTACTAGTAAAAATAAAGGAAAAGGGGAGGCGTTCGACATAGTGGTCTTTCTATTTTTCTTCTATTTCATTGTGTCTTAATTACCTTATTATTTATTGATTTATTCATTTACTGCGGCGGGGAGTTTGAGATGAGCCGTATAAAAACACGAGGGGACAACCGAGAGAAAAATGTTAAATGTTCTTAATTCCAGGTGACATGGTAAATCGAGGTGAAAGCTTTTACCGGTATTTATGTGGCGGTCAAATCGTTAACCAGAACCAACCACCGGAACCAATTACCGGAAGCAATTACCGCAACTAATCACCGCAACTAATTACCGGATATAAGTACCTTTAAGCCTGAACTAAACACAAGCTTCATATATTACAGCCTATCTATCTGTCTATCTATCTTGTTCCTCCGACACGCCATTACTCTATATCATCCAGTCTATCTATCTATATCTACGTATCTCTGTCCTATCTACGTATACGTATCTGTCTATCTGTCTGTCCATTTATCTACCTACCCACCTACCAACCTACCTACTCAAGCTCATTACGCCTCAGTTAATGGGGGTTGGGTAAGCTTCGTATACTCTCAGCCAGTCTATCTATCTATTTATCTATCTATCAACTTACCTACCTATCTGTCTATCTATATATCGACCCATCTATCTATCTATCAATCTATCTACCCTACACCTCAGTCAGTGGGCTAATGGTGTGGGCGGAGTGTGGTAATAGGTTCATTTAACTGTTACATGGTGTCCATTGAAAGACTGCATATCAGGGAAGGTGGATAGAACCAGCCAGCCACTTCACCACAATCATCATCCACTCACTTGATGTGGTGTTGCCTACTTCCTATTCCTTGGTCATTCTCTCTCTCCGTCTGCCTGCCTCCTTCCTGCATCTCTCTTTCCTTCCTGTCCTTTTGTTATTATTTTCTCTCCACTTCAGGTGGCTCAACATTGACAAGCCTAATGGCTTCTTGTAACAAAGGAAACCATTTACAACGCTGGGTAGTAACCATATAACCAAACTGGGGGGTGATATGGAGCCTCCTATAGTGCCTCTGTTAACTGGGTGGAGAGATGCAAATGCAGTGTCTATCCAGGAACCAAACCTCCATAATATATTCCCCGCGCCTCGCTGTGGTGAGGGCAAGAAATAGATTTCTATATTTAATGGTAATGGACAAATATATTAAACTCAGGGTAGACTCTTCAAGCTGCAGGAATTAGATCTACCCTTAATTACATCTACCTTAATTACATCTACCCTTAATTACATCTACCTTAATTACATCTCCCCTTAATTACATCTGCCCCTAATTACATCTACCCTTAATTAGAGCTACCTTAATTAGATCCACCTTAATTAGGTCTACCCTTAATTAGATCTATCCTTAATTAGATCTACTGTACCTTAATTAGTTCTACCTTAATTAGATCTACCTTAATTAGATCTTTCTTAATTAAAGGTACCTTAATTAGATCTAACTTCATTAGATCTACTTTCATTAGAGCTATCTTAATTAGATCTACTTTAATTAGATCTACCTTAATTAGATCTATCTTAATTAAAGGTACCATAATTAGATCTACCTTAATTATATCTACCCTTAATTAGGCCTAACCTTTATTAGACCTACTTTAATTAGATCTATCTTAATTAGAGCTACCATAATTAGATGTCCTAAATTACATTGCACACACAACATTAACATCCTTCAGTTAAACATAGATGGCATTAACATCAAAAAACAAGAACTCACACAATTCATCACACAACAGAACATACACATTGCCATCTTACAAGAAACAAAACTACACAGAAAACAGAAAACATCGACATATCATAACCTCACCACCATTCGACAAGACCAGGCCGACGGCGGTGGCGGTGGACTCATCACCCTGGTACATAAATCCATCAACTTTGCAGATACCAAGTGCACACACAATGTCACTTCTCCCCCACATGACACCACAACAGAAATACAATCAATTAAAATACGCACTGGTAACAAATCACGCATAACAATCGCTAACACATACATTCCCCCCAATCGTCCCCCACAGTACCACACAATTACACTCCACAGATACACCACATCACTAACATACCCAACATCATCCTGGGTGGTGATTTCAATGCCAAGTCGTCGGCCTGGCATGTCAACAACTCTGACACAGACTGAGGCCTGGTACTACAATCCCAGACAGATCATCTTTTCATACTGAACAATCTAGACCAACATACCCATATCCCACACCAAGCCCTCTTCCTCCCATCATCCTCAGACATTATCTGCTCCCCAAACCTCGCCTCCACTACATCCTGGAGAGTGGTCAAAACCCTACGTTCTGATCACCTCCCAATCATCATCACTACCAAAACCAGAATCACCCCAGCTGGCCACAAACACACATACATTAATTATAAGAGAAGCCAGCTGGGAGGCCTTTGTAACTGAAACAGAACAACATTTCGAAACACTAAACAGTACGCCCATCACAAACATCAATACCGCTGTGCACACTTTCAATACAGTTATGCAAAATGCAGACAAAAGACATCCCTAGAGGCAACAGAAAGACACAACCCCAACTTCACACCAGAAATTCAACGCATTATCAGGCAACGGGACACACTGCGACACTCCCCAACACCCCGTACACAAGACACCGTGCATAACAAATACAAGAACTACACTCAGATAAACAATAAAATATCAGAACAGCAAACACTAAACTGGAAAAATTACCTCCAAACACGACCACAAAACAAACATCAGCAAATTCTACAAAACACTAAACAGCATCACACTTTCCAACAGCAACATCACACAATCACATGCTGCCATCACAACAACAGACACCATACCCTCAAACAAACAACAAGCAAACACTCTCATCAATCACTTTTCACAAGTCAGCCATCTAAACCCCCATCCCGAAGACCGACGTATCATCCGACATAAGGAACAGTTCCCCACAGACCCAGACTACGCACCTTTCACTTACAACCAGACGAAGCACATCATTAACAACCTTAAGCACTCATCTACCTGTGGACCAGACAACATAAACGACATTCACCTTAAACACCTTGGACCACAAGGCATACAAGCACTCACCAACATATCAAACTACAGCTACTCACACAACATAATACCCAACATCTGAAAGCATGGCATTAACATCACTATCCTTAAACCCAACAAAGACCCCACGTTACCCTCCTCACACCGCCCCATCACACTCCTCTGCACTCTCTCTAAAGTCACTGAACGACTGGTACTACAACTAGTGACACCTCACATTCCCCTAGCCCAACCACAACATGGCTTTAGGCCACTTCACTCCACAAACACCCTTCTTACAAACCTTACACAGAGAGTTTTCGATGGCATGAATTCAGCTAGGCCACCACACAGAACACTCCTAATCACACTAGACATTAACAAAGCTTTTGATGCCATCCCCTGCCACAACCTCATAAACAAAATAACAAAAACATGCACAATAACACAAAGAGATGGCTGGCAAACAACTTAGCAGGCAGATGTGCACACATAACATTCGCCAGTCAGTCTTCTAACATCAGAAACTGTTTTGTCCCCTACATTCTTTAACCTATACATGCGCGACATACCCACACCCTACACACCACAGATACACACAGCTTCCTATGCAGATGATATAACACTTACATGTACGCACCAAAACGCAAACACAGCTGCACACATCATCCAACCTTACCTCAACACACTACACGAATGGTTCACCATAAACAGGCTTAAAATAGCCCCAACCAAATCTACAGTGACCCTTCTCACAAACTGGACAGCAGAACACAGTCACATTCCATTCCTCACCATAAACAACACTCCCCTACCACACACACACATAAAATCCTTGATGTAACATACATCAATGTCATTTAAACAACACATCATAAACATTAAAAATAAAATAACACCAAGACTCAATGCCTTGAGGTCACTTGCCCATACAACATTTGGACACAACAAAGAAACCACCACCACAGTACACAAACAATACATACGTTCAGTGATGAATTGTGCAAGCCCTGCCTGGGCTCCTAACCTCTCCAAAACACACTACAACGCTCTACAGACCATACAGAACAAGGCCCTAAAATTAATCACAGGCTGCACAGCTACTACACCCACAGACCACGTACATCAAGAAACCAAAGTCCTCAAAGTCAAGGATCACCTAGACATGAGAGGCACCCAGTTTCTTGCTGCAGCCTCCACAAACCCACAACATACACTATATTACATGGCAGCACATCCACCCACACCAAGGAACATCAAAACAACACCCAGCACACGATACCATACACAAATACTGTCATCTCTTCACCCTTGCCCACCTCAGATCAGCTTCCAGAAGCAGATCCACACTCAGATCACTCGCTGCTCCATTTAGTCACATAAAGACAACACGCAGCTGCATGCACGGCCTCCTGACATCCACCCTTCTGAATCCTATCTCCCTCGTGAGGACAGGGTCCACCTGGCCAGGCTGAGATGTGGGCACAATCCAGCCCTCTTAAGCTACCAGAAGAGGCTAGATGACTCCATCATTGATGCCTGTCCAGGATGCAACACAGCACTCCATACTATTAAGCACATCATGGAAGACTATATTGCAAACAATCACCTACGCCAACAACACAACATACATTCTTTGAGAGCTCTGTGGGAGAGCCCGGTCTCGGTCATAGCCTTCCTAAGGGGCTTGGGGCTGTTTGGCCAGACTGCCTAGGGAACAACTATTACTACTACTACTACTACTCCACTTCTTTAATCATTAACATAGCCAGACTTGCAGCATCCTGATTGTTCATCACTTTATTTTTCACACTCATGCCTGCATTAGTAACACTCAATAGAGAAAACGACCATTATTCGTCTTGCACTCACCTGGAAATACTTGCCCTTTTTTTTTTTTTCTTGTGTGCACATGACTACTCATGTGATCGCCTTTTCTATTTTCATAGCTCTTCTTATTGATTCTCTGTTTTTAATATAATATATATATATATATATATATATATATATATATATATATATATATATATATATATGGGAGTGACTATTATCACCGCACAGTGATATTAAAGGTGACGTTATTATCACAGCGCGGTGATATTACAGGTGACGTTATTATCACAGCGCGGTGATATTGCTGGTAACGTTATTATCACGGTGTACGGACATTGGCTAAGTGTTCTGAGGGTAGTGAAGGGGATTGGGAAGGAGGGATATCAGGAGCTTTGTTTATCACTGGTAGTAGTTAGAGGCCAGTGAAGGGGGAGTAGGGAGGGAGGTGGTGAGAGGGTAAGGAGGGGAAGTATTGAGGGAGGGATTTCAGAAGCTTTGTTTATCACTCAGACAAGTAGTTACAACATTAGGGTGGTGAAGGGGGATTAGGAAGGGAGGTGCGGGGACGTGTTTTGTAAACAGTCGCCTCCACTCCCGCCACCGCAGTATAGTCTGGCGTTCGACTCGATAGTATCAGTGACCTGCTGACCTCAGCCAAGGCAACATGGAGGAAGACAATTACGCAGAAGATCCAGATTATCCTTCTCCTACCAGGCAAGACAACATGGAGGAAGACACGCAGAAGTTCCAGATTATCCTTCTCCTACCAACCATGAGCCAAACGACATGGAGTTACACACGTCAGCAGAACCACAGGAATATCCAGCTAGTTCATCTGCTGACTACAGGCAAGACGACATACAGGCAGACACATGTACCGGTACAGACACAACATCTGTCTTCAGGGATATTTTCTCCACTGACACGTTTAACTCTTTTGTAGAATTTGAATACTTTTTCAAGAAATATCAGAATCACACAGGGTCCGTGTTTCGAGTGAAGTCTTCTAGCTCCGTTATCAGTGAAAATAAGCGTCGTCAGCAGCAAATCCCTGTCGAACTGAAGTACGGCTCTGTTTCATTCGTGTGTGTACACTACGGCAGTCCGAAACGGAAAGGACTGGGTATAAGACAAAAACAGCGATATCTTCCATGTGGCTGTAATGTGTTGGTGGCACTAACAGCAAGAAAAAACAAGCTGGTTATCACAAAGACGTATCTGCAGCATAATCATGAGGTCAGTGTAGCTTTACAGCCCTTCTATAGCCAGAAACGCAGACTGACAAGTTCGGAGATGGGAGACGCAGAGGATGTAGTGAAACTTAACCCAGACAACAAGCAATTAAAATCCTTCCTCCAGGGTAAATACCATAAAGCAGTAACCATGCAAGATGTACGAAATTTGAAGCGGAAAGTGCAAAGTGAGGATGGAATATCAGACATCGGTAAGTTGACAGAAATAGTGGATGAAATTGTGGATGCAGGAAAAGGAAAGGTAGATATATCAGTGGATGAAAGTAGGGCCATCCAAATGATTGCATTTGCTACTAATGAGATGATAAGCATGTACTGTAAATATCCAGAAATAATTTTCATGGATGGAACTTACAAAATTAACAGATATAATTATCGGCTCTACATGATTCTTGTCCAAGACAACCTAGGTCGTGGCAGGGCTGTCTTTTACGCATTTGTAAGGAGTGAAATAGCAGACATAATGCGGGAGGTAATGTCATCATTTTGTAGGATGATGGAGAATGTAAACCAGACCAAGACAGTTACGACTGACAAGGACCAGAACGAAATTCAAGCAGTCCGTGCCTTACTTCCGAAAGCAGACTTGTTACTTTGCAAATTTCATGTCCTGAAATATTTCAAGAAAAAGGTGTCTGAACTTGTGCTTCCTGTCACTAAAAAGAATGAAATTTTTGGTACTCTGAAACAACTTGTCTATGCCCATAATGAAAATTCCTTTCGGTCTACCTTGTCTGTGTTACAACAGCAAGATTCCAGTATGTTTCAATATATATGTACAAACTGGATAAACTGTAAAGATATGTGGGCCACATACCTACGGTCTGCTAAGTTAACATTTGGAAATGACACTAACAACCACATTGAAGCAGAAAACGGTAAACTAAAGCACTTCCTAACATCAACTACATCGATGTCTGAGTGCATACGTAAAATTATGCTTCATAATTCCATCTTAAATGATGAGCGAGCCTACAAGCAGTTTTTGCAGACATGTACATCCGTTGAATATGGAGTTCATGATGTTCTATTGAACAAATTATACAGTCAGTTCACGGAACATGCAGTTAAACTCATGATGAAACACCATAAGCTATCCAAGCCCTCAGATTCTTTATCGATCACATTAGATTCGCCTGGCCTCTTTGTTGTGAAAATAGGGTCTACTGACCAAAAAGTAATGAGAAAGGGTGAATCTGGTGCTGAACTCAGCTGCTCATGCACTTTTTATAGTCAACATTTCTTGCCATGTAATCACATTATTGCCGTTGTAAGACAAGAGAATATTGATGTTTCAACTATCAGCATGCAGTCCCGATGGCGGAAGGGGAATACACTGATTCCTGCAGTGGCTTTAGAACCCAAGACCTCCATCATGCACATTACCAGACCCCAGTGTCCAATGACCCCTGCCCAAAAATTCCGAGAGAGTCAAGAGACAATGCAGCGCCTCACAGCAGTGCTAACTAATAGTGGAACTGAAGTGTACAAAGCACGACTTGATATGCTGAAACGTATTCTTACTTGCTGGGAACAGGGTAATGATTACCAGTATGCTGCTAGTCCACAGATGTCAAGCACATCAGCTTCACTGACGTTACACACATCAGCTTCACCGACGTTACACACATCAGCTTCACCGACGTCACACACACCAGCTTCATCGTTGTCACACACACCAGCTTCACTGACGTCACACACACCAGCTTCATCGACGTCACACACACCAGCTTCATCGTTGTCACACACACCAGCTTCACCGACGTCACACACACCAGCTTCACCGACGTCACACACACCAGCTTCATCGACGTCACACACACCAGCTTCATCATTGTCACACACACCAGCTTCACCGACATCACACACACACCAGGTTCATCGACGTCACACACACCAGCTTCACCAATCACAATGACTACAGTTAATGAATGCTCATCTTCCTACGGTAAAAATGAGGGGTCATCCTAAAGTGTCAAAGGTATTAGGACGATTTAATCATTCTAAAGTTGCTAAAGCTGGAGTCAAACGGAAAACAAGTAAGCAGTCCACAAAAGGAAGCAAGAAAGCGATAATTAGTAGTGATTCAAATGATGCGTAATGTTCTGTATACCACTGCCACTAAGACTGTTTAAAACTAGTACTGTTTAAATCTTACTGTGGCCTAATATTCAGTATGGAATATGGAATGAATGTATTTTCATAAAATACTTTTTGATTTTAATATGTAATAAATGTATTTTTATTAAATACCTTTTGATTTTAATATGGAATAACTGTATTTTTATTAAATACCTTTTAACATCCTATGATGGCAATTGATAAGTAACCATAAATTATTTCAGATTCTCGGTTAAAATACCGAAAAACATATGATCACCGACCGGTGATAATAAAGCCATTGTTCTTTTCACTGTGCGGTGACTATAATGGGATCAGTAATATCACTGTACAGTGATAATACACACAGCCTATATATATATATATGGCTTAACCATAGGTTGGATAGCACCATCATGTGGCTTAACCACAGGCTGGATAGCACCATCATGTGGCTTAACCACAGGCTGGATAGCACCATCATGTGGCTTAACCACAGGCTGGATAGCACCATCATGTGGCTTAACCACAGGCTGGATAACACCATCATGTGGCTTAACCACGGGCTGGATAGCACCATCATGTGGCTCAACCCGCCCCATCCCGGCAAATTTTTCACCAGTGACTCCCCCCCAATCCCGGCAGATTATAGAAAAGTTTTTTTTTTTTTTTTTTTGCTAAATCTTCGCTTTTTATGAGAAACATCAAAAATTCAGAGAGAAAGTGCTCAGTTGAGTTTAGAAATACCAAATACAGGTAACAGTACCCCCACCTTGGTACCGTGTTCTCTCATGCCAGGCTCCAGAGAAAAGGTCGTCTTGGGAGGGGTAACTATTTCAAAACACTCATTATATGTAAATATTTATTTGATATGAATTTATATGTAGTACAAGAATATATTGCTTTTCACACAATAATATAGGCGATATAAGCATTGTTCACTCACCAAAACATCAACATACGGCACCTTCCTTTACAATGTTACCGCCTCATCACTTTTGCTTGTTTCATCCTCTGGCTTCTTTTTTCCTTTGTCCTCCACCTCTGGAATCACTTTCGCCTTGAATTTCGTTATTGGAGAGACCATGGTGCAACATGTCTTTATTGTCCAGGTCACTGCTAACAGGTGAGTTGCCGAGAAAATGGCGTGCCGGGGGAAGGGGGGTCATGTGGGGTCAGGCATTATCCCTGCCTGGCATTGGGTAGAGGAAGGTATCCCACACAGACCTACCAAAAATCACCTGTGAAACTTGAAAAATGTGCAAATGACGGACCTCACAATTGCAAAACGTATGGATACGTCATTGGGTGTCATCGTGACAAAATGTGGTGACGTATCCATACATCAACGGGACGCAGCGGGTTAACCACAGGGTGGATAGCACCATCATGTGGCTTAACCACAGGGTGTATAGCACCATCATGTGGCTTAACCACAGGCTGGATACCACCATCATGTGGCTTAACCACAGCATCACCATGGGGCATAACCATAGGGTGGATAGCACCATCATGTGGCATAACCATAGGGTGGATAGCACCATCATGTGGCATAACCATAGGGTGGATACCACCATCATGTGGCATAACCATAGGGTGGATACCACCATCATGTGGCATAACCACAGGCTGGATAGCACCATCATGTGGCTTAACCACAGGCTGGATAGCACCATCATGTGGCTTAACCACAGGCTGGATAGCACCATCATGTGGCTTAACCACAGGCTGGATAGCACCATCATGTGGCTTAACCACAGGCTGGATAGCACCATCATGTGGCTTAACCACAGGCTGGATAGCACCATCATGTGGCTTAACCACAGGCTGGATAGCACCATCATGTGGCTTAACCACAGTATGGATAGCACCATCATGTGGCTTAACCACAGGGTGGATAGCACCATCATGTGGCTTAACCACAGGCTGGATAGCACCATCATGTGGCTTAACCACAGCATCATCATGTGGCATAATCATAGGGTGGATAGCACCATCACATGGCTTAACCATAGGGTGGATAGCACCATCATGTGGCTTAGCCATAGGGTGGATAGCACCATCATGTGGCTTAACCACAGGCTGGATAGCACCAGGGGCGCACCTGGGGGGGGACTACCGGGCCCAGGGACCCCCCTTAGCTCTCTGGGTCCTTTAAAAATTTATACTGTATATATATATATATATATATATATATATATATATATATATATAGGGCGTAACACGAGTTTCTGCAAATATTTGCAGAGGTGAAAGAATACATCATTCTGAGTAGAAAATCTTCTATACACATATGCTTTTTAAGAAATACTATAGGCGTGACGTGGATTTTTTACATTACGCAATGCAACTGTCACATGGAGATGAGTCGGTTAGGGGAGTGGCAGGGAGGAGGGGAGGGGAGGAGGGAGGCTATCTGGACGCACGATGCCAACTTGGTGAAATTATGATTTTTTATGCAAGTTATGGAACATAAGAATACCTTCAAATGGGAAATCATGCTATTAATAGGCATTATGTAATTCACTGATAAGGATTACATGAGGACAGTATGATTGTAATTAGCAAGAAAAATACTGTAAAATTAAGGTGACAACATTTATTTGCGATCAGCTGAAAGTCAGTACTCTCTCGCCAAGTCTACAGTCAGTCACTTCTCACCACTACAAACCTACAGAAGTACTGTGATGATCTCAAGTGTACGAAGCGGCCACCATTAGCTTCAATACACAGTCCCGCTCATTGCAACATGGAATGTGGACTTTTCCTCAAAATTTCTGGCTTGTTCTTGATGTGCTCCGAAACTTCCATTATTGTCTGCAGAAGTTCTTGTTTGTAGTTGATTTTCGTTTTGAATACCAGTGATTTCATGTGTCCCTAGAGATAAAAATCCAGTGATGTTAGGTCCGGTGATCTGGCAGGCCATTGGTGTGGTCCTTCTCGACCTATCCACTTTTCAGGAAATGTCAGGTCAAGGTGCTGCCTTACTTGGTTACTGAAGTGTGGTGGAGCCCTGTCATACTTAAAAACTATTCGGTGTCGTGTGGCCAGAGGAACATCTTCCAGGAGTAAGGGGAGGTAATCTATCAAAAATTTAGCATAAGCATCCCCATTAAGGCGATCTTCAAAGATATGTGGGCCAATCATTTGATCACCAATAATGCCACAACAGACATTAATGGAAAATCTGTATTGGAAATTACATTCTACCATTTTGTGTGGATTCTCCTTTGACCACCAATGTTCATTATGGTTATTGTGCAGTCCAGCATGGGTAAATGTGGCTTCATCTGTGAATAAAATGTATTTCCATAGCTGGGAATTATCTTGTAACCATTTACACAAATCTAGTTGCCTCACAGAATCTCCATCCTGAAGATGTTGAACCTTAGGCAGATGATATGAATGAAAACCTTCACTTCTCAACACCCTCCAGGCTTTCATGTGAGAAACTCCAAGTTGGAGAGAAATTCTCCTTGTGCTAATATGTCTGGGCTGCGTTGCACTGTATCAAAAATCTGCCATACCCTTCCACGTTCCTCTATTCATTCAGCTGTTGCACCTATTCTGGGGAAAGACCCTTTTTTTTTCTTTTTTTTTTTTTTTTAAATAACAACGGAGGAAAGAAAAACAAATGGAGAAAAAAAATAATCCATACACCAGATTACTGGTGTCCTCTGTTCATAAAATATCTGTAACAGTTAGACTTGAACAGTTGTAGGTTGAAATTTGGAGGAAAACAACTCTGGGGAAGCGAGTTCCAGAGAGATGCAGTTCGGGGAATGAAAGAATTCTGATAGGCAGAAGTTCTGCAATGTGGTTGAGTGACATTCCAGTCATGAGCGCTACCAGATGCCCGTGTAGCACGAGGGAAGGCATGGAGAGGTGGCACCATGGACGCAACTTCGTCAGAGCATTTGCCAAAAAAATATCTGTAAAATAATGCAAGGGAGGCAACATTCCTTCTTACTTGCAGGGGAGGTAGTTTATATGTAATGGCAGGGTTGTTAATGATTCTAACAGCTTTATTCTGAATTTTGTCTAGTTGTCTTAATGCAACCTCTCCACAACCATTCCACAAGGGTGAGCAATATTCAAGCTGAGAGCGCACATGACTCTTATAAATTATAGCTAACTGCTCATCGGCGAAGAAGTTACGGACTCTGTACAATAATCCAAGTTTCTTTGAGGCGGTTTTAGCAAGTGATCTGACATGAGAGGTCCAGCTGAGGGCACTGTTAAGTGAGACACCAAGAATTTCAACACTTCTGGAGATGGGAATATTAGTAGCACTGAAGGTAATGTACGAATCTGGCAATATCTGTCTATTAGTAAACTGTATATATTTAGTTTTACTAGCATTAAAAGAGACAAGGTTGTTTTGTCCCCATTCACGGATTGTAGATAGATCTTGATTTATGGAGATGGCTGTATTGAGTTGAGAGGTAGAGATATTAGACTTTGTAAATGGATGTCTGAGTGTGAATGAACTATGTAGTGTTGAGTCATCTGCATATGAGTGAATGGGATTGTGAGTGACAGATAAGAGATCATTAATATGAACCAGAAATAGGGTTGGCGCCAGAACTGATCCCTGTGGCACGCTGGCGTTAATTGAGTGGAAATTCGAATATACATCATCTACTTTTACTCTTATTTTCCTGTCACTAAGATAAGAAGAAATCAAAGGAACAAAAGACGTTAGTCCATAGCAAGGGAGTTTGGACAGCAGGGAACGGTGCCATACTCTGTCGAAAGCTTTAGAGATATCAAGAGCTACTGCATGAGTTTCTCCAAAAGATCAATTGATTGATGGATGGTATGAGTTAAGAAATTGAGTATGTCAATGGTGGATCTTTCGTGGCGAAAACCGTATTGTCTATCATTAATTAAGTTGTTGGATTCAAGATGTTTAACAATATGCTTATTAATTAAAGTTTCAAATACCTTACCAAGAGAAGATGTGATAGCTATTGGTCTGTAATTGGAGGGGTCAGACGAACTTCCTTTCTTCGGAACTGGGCGGATATTGGCTTCCTTCCATGAATTTGGGAATAAAGAAGTACGTATGCATAGTCTGAATAATTTAGCTAGGACAGAGGCAAGTTCAGGGGAACACTTTTTCAAAACAATTGGCGGAATTCCATCTGGACCTGGAGCTTTGTTGGTAGGTAAATTGTCTAGGATGGATTTTACAAATCTTGTCTGTCACGAAGGTGTTGAAAAACTGTGTAGAATGTTCGAACATTGGGAGATTTTCTGTTTGGGTATCTTCTTCTGTATTCCTGTACAGCAGCACTTGCACTTCCATTGCAGAACCTGTAAATAAATATCATATCTGCATACTCCACATTACTGAAAGTGTAAGGCATTATCTGCAGTTTCTGGCTCTCAAATTGGTACAAAATAAATCAAGGGTTTGACTCGTAATCTGAGCACGCCTACTTATCTTGGCGGGAAAGTGTGTACTGACTGACAGTCAGCTGATCACTCCCCTCCTCCCTTCCTGCCACTCCCCCTAACCAACTCTGTGTGACGGTTGCGTTGTGTAATGTTAAAAATCCACGTCAAGCCTATAGTATTCCTTAAAAAACATATGTGTATAGAAGATTTTCTACTCAGAATGACGTATTCTTTCACCTCTACAAATATTTGCACAAACTCGTGTTGCACCCTGTATTTATTTCAATAACTGCAATACATGAAAAATTGGCAAGTTCAAACAAAGAGTAACACATGAGCCAGCAGCTCCCTGACTCTATACCTGCATGTGACCTCCCTGTAATTATCAAATTACCTGACCTCACCTCACTACGGGCCCCCCACTTAGAAAATTTCTGGGTGCGCCCCTGGATAGCACCATCATGTGGCTTAACCACAGGCTGGATAGCACCATCATGTGGCTTAACCACAGGCTGGATAGCACCATCATGTGGCTTAACCACAGACTGGATAGCACCATCATGTGGCTTAACCCTTTCAGGCCGCAGATAGGTCCAGCCTGAGAAACTGCATTTTTTACCAAAAAATCAAGGTTTGTAAATTTAGAAAGATACATAATATTCATGCATAAGGAACTAATACTCATCTCTCTACAAAATATTAGGGTTCTACTTACCATACAAGGGCCGGAATAACGATGGGAAACTGCACAGCAAGTGGTGTGTGGTGTCTCTGTATAGATAATGACAGAGAAACACTCCTACTAACCCAAAATCATAAGTCTGTGTTTATTTCTTCACAATTGGATTGTGTAATACCCAGGAAATGAAAAAATATTGAGAGAACTACTGATAACATTCACCAGCTACAGTTTTGAGTTGCAGGCAAATAGGCAAGCCACAATTGTGCCCATGAGACCCATACTGATACAGCCACGATCGTGGCCATGAGACCCATACTGATACAGCCACAATCTTGGGCATGAGACCCATACTGATACAGCCACGATCGTGGCCATGAGACCCATACTGATACAGCCACAATCTTGGCCATGAGACCCATACTGATACAGCCACAATCGTGGCCATGAGACCCATACTGATACAGCCACGATCGTGGCCATGAGACCCATACTGATACAGCCACGATCGTGGCCATGGGACCCATACTGATACAGCCACAATCTTGGCCAGGAGACCCATACTGATACAGCCACAATTGTGCCCATGAGACCCATACTGATACAGCCACGATCATGGCCATGAGACCCATACTGATACAGCCACGATCGTGGCCATGAGACCCATACTGATACAGCCACGATCGTGGCCATGAGACCCATACTGATACAGCCACAATCTTGGCCAGGAGACCCATACTGATACAGCCACAATTGTGCCCATGAGACCCATACTGATACAGCCACGATCATGGCCATGAGACCCATACTGATACAGCCACGATCGTGGCCATGAGACCCATACTGATACAACCACAATCGTGGCCATGAGACCCGTACTGATACAGCCACAATCGTGGCCATGAGACCCATACTGATACAGCCACAATCGTGGCCATGAGACCCATACTGATACAGCCACAATCGTGGCCATGAGACCCGTACTGATACAGCCACAATCGTGGCCATGAGACCCATACTGATACAGCCATGATCGTGGCCAGGAGACCCATACTGATACAGCCATGATTGTGGCCATGAGACCCGTACTGATACAGCCATGATTGTGGCCAGGAGACCCGTACTGATACAGCCATGATTGTGGCCAGGAGACCTGAATGGTTTAAACATGGGGTGGATAACATTGTCTCGTGGCTTAACCACACGATAGATACTATGGTCTCATTTTTGCCATGCTTGGCCACTGCTACCCTGAGATGGTTTTCTAAACTTCCCTCTATCTCCTCGCCTGTGAACACCTCAGGGGTGTCCTTAGGTAGATATGAATGCAGGAACATTGTTTCTGCCCTGTGATGGACTAACAGCTTTTGGCATTCCTCCCAGATCTTTACAGCAGTGACCGTTACCATCTTTGTTGGGTCGGCCCTAACCTTGGGTCACCATTTCCAGTCTTCAGATTAGTGGCCCATCCTTTTACCAGGATTTCTTTTACCTTGTTGCTATCCCAGGACACTGATGGTCGACCCATCCCACCCCATCCTGGGGTGGAATGGGTCGATCCTGTCCTAAGGACTAACATCCTCTCCTTGGATAAGGCCCAAGTAATCAGGGCCAATTAACTTTCTGGGGGCTGTAGCGAGACCACCAGTTGTAGGCTACACTAAATATTGAGGATCCTACCCAGGGAAGCAGCCCCCATCATGAGGTCTTGTGTGATGCCAGTCACTGTAATGTTATCATTTATCAATTTATTTGAATTTTTATTTTATTTTTTTTGTTTTCAATGGTGGGGGCCTTGGCTGTGAGGTAATCAGCCTAGAGGCTTTTTATTTTATGAAGGCAGTTTGGGTGGGGCTGTCTAGGACCTCACACCGCTAGCTGTGTTGCCACATCGCCGCCATACACGTGCTTCTCTCCCCCCCCCCGTCTCTCTCTCTCTCTCTCTCTCTCTCATATGTATATTAATATTAACTACTTATAATTTTACTTTCTTAATTGTTTTTCTCGTTTTGAATTTTGATAGGCAAGCTTCCACGGCGGGAGACTGACCGAGTATGAGCCGCACACACAAGGGTATCTCTCGTATCACTCCACTTGACAACGTCCAAAAGCAACGCTGACAAGTCTTATGGGATTTATACTATACTGTAGTTTTTTTTTTTTTATTATTATATCTATACAGAGTATTTAAAATTCATTTATAAGTAGTTACTAACTTAAAATAGAAGAGAGAGGGGATAGAGAGGTGAGCAGGCGTAATTACACGTGTGTGGCGGCGGTGATGTGGGAACAGAGCTAGTGGTGCAAGGTCTTAGGTGGCCCCACCCAAACTTGCCTTCATAAAATAGAACGCCTATAGTGAATAATCTACCCCTACAAGTAACCTCTTCACTGGGCATAATTGCTTAACACCAAGCCATTGTGAATGACTGTCCTGTCTTAACATGGGCACTGTCTTTTAAATCACAATCTGAATCCATGTTTGTGATGCCATCCCAGTGTGAATGACTGTCCCATCATAATATGGGCACAGCACATCTTGTGTCATAGTAGATCACACTCTGAAAACCTATTGGTGGTATCAGCCATCCTCTGCTAAGCTGACTCCGTTCCTTCTTTACCCCTGCACAGTTGTTGACTTTATACACGAGATTTTTGCCTGTGTAGAGTACGACTGTCATGTGTGGGGATGCTCCCCACATACAGCTCTTCTTAATAGGGTGGAATCAAAGGATTTTCGTCTCATTAATTCTCCCCCTCTTACTGGCTCCCTTCAACCCCTGTCTCTTTGCTGCACTGTTGCATCTTTATCTCCTTTCTATTGCTACTTCAGTAGTCACTGCTCCTCTGAACTGTCTGCATTCCTCCACCTCTATGATGGGCGCGTAGCACCCATCTAGCAACAAACTCTCATCTCTTTTCTGTCCAACTCTCTAATGCAAGAGTTAACCGATACTCCCAGTCTTACATTTATGCAACAGGTCAACTCTGGAACTATCTCCCTCTGTCTGTATTTCCTGCTAGCTATGATCTCCAGTCTTTCAAATGCAGTGTGTCAGGCATCTCAAAATAACTGAATCTTGAATTTGGCTCTCTCTTGTATTTTGTGTTTTTCTTGGATGGAACAATTTGTGGGCTCCTGGCCTTTGGTTCCTTCTTCATAGAATAAAAAAATTCATCCATCCATCCACCACCCAATCCTATGTTGCCCCATGAGGAGCATAGGAGCCCGGGGCTAGGCAAGTTGGTTCTGACGTTTAAGATAAGAGTGACCAGCCTCATTCATCCCTGAGTGGCATTACATGACCTATAAACCCCAACCACCCATTGGATATAAACCTACACAGGCTCAATCCAACTGGAATGCCTTAATTACCCACTAAACCACCAGGCACCATAATTTAGTTATATGGTTATAACCCAGCATAGTAAATGGTTTCCTGGTGTAAAGGAAACTATTTGGCTTGTCACTCAGTGTAGAGTCACCCATAGGCAGAAGGAAGAGGAAATAATGGAGGAGAGACAGAAGAGGAAGGAAGGAAGAAAGGAAAGGGCAGACATCCAAACCAGCACTACATCGAGTGAGTGGAAGGTGAGTGTCCCATTTCCCACCAATTGGTGTCATCCAGCCATCATAAATGATCATCACATCCTACCTCAAAAACAACATACAGTGGTTTCTCGAATTTCGATGGGCATGGGTACCTAAAAATCACTGCAAAATTCAAACCATTGAAATTTAAACTGAACTTCTTATGGGAAAAATTAGTTTGGGTCCGGGGCCTCCGAACCTAACTACGTAAAAGCATGATTTTTGCCCACACCCTCTGTAAATTTTATGAACTATTATGGTTAAGTAACTGTAGTTCTGCATTGTATTGGCATACTGTCAGCAAGTGTATACTTGGTGTATTTCTGCCCTTTCCTGTATTGCCATTTCTCCTTTGGCTGCGAAGATTTAGAGATGCCAGGCTGCTCTTGTCCATTACCACTGCTACCTGAAGAACCACTCTTGCTTGCCATCTTGAAATAGGTAAGTTGCGATGAAAATACAAAGAAAATACATACAACTAAACTGCAGTGAAATGCATGCCCACACGTGGAAGGTACAGTCTAAAAGTGCGGCACTTGGCTGTAGAGGGCTGGCTGCTAGCAGGACAGTTGCAAGATGGCCGCCGACAACATAACATCACCTTGCACATGGCTTGTTGTTGTTGGTGCCTGCTCCCATCTGGAAGCTCTTGTCCTTAAACAACATGACTTTTTTTTTTTTTTTCAGTCTCTATTGTTCATTTCTATGTTGCTCCTTATATTCATAATTACTGTACTTCTCTTCATTTCAGAATTCTGCCTACTGTATTTGCTACCACCCGTAATTCATTTTGTTTTAGTATTTCTATTATTGATTCTTTTCCTTTAATTTCTCGTTATTATCTTCGAGTTATTAAAAGTAATCCCTCTAATATCCGGATGCCCACTATCCGGACATCCCCACTAACTGGACATAATCGTCCAGGGATCCAATATTCCCAAAATGGTTCGAAACCCCCCCCCAAAAAAAAAAAAAGAAAAAAAGATTTTTCTCCCGCCCGTAATTTGAACTTGGCGCACGGGGCGCAGGACAGCTATGTTGTGGCACGTCATTCCTCCGACGTCCGCTAGAGCACCCCTGCATGCTTCCCACTTTCCGCCTGTCTCTCGTCGCGAGTGAACGCTCGTTGTCATGGTTGCCCACGTGCTCGCTTTTGTGGTGTGCCTTACCTGCTGCAGGCACTCCTGCTGCTCTCATGCCTTTCCTTCGTGTGTGTGATGATGGCCCCGCCGCCTGAGAAGAGGAAGAGAGTGGTACTGACTCTGGAGAAGAAGCGGGAGATATTGGAGAAAGTAGATGCGGGATGGTCTTCTTCACGCATCCTCCGCGAGTTTAACCTGGCCTGATCTACTTCGTTTGATATTAAGAGATCCTGAGACAAACTCATGCAGTACACGGCTGACTTCTCATCGAGAAGCAAACGCAATGTGGAGAGGAAGGTGATGTTTACTCCCAAGTTTGCTGAAGTCGACCGCTCCACGTTGATTTGGTATCGATACCAACGTGCTGCTGGTGTGATGGTACGTGGTACGGAGCTGAAGGCTGCTGCTGAGAAGTTCGCCAAGCTTCACGACGCCCTAGACTTCAAGGCATCCGAGGGTTGTCTCTTCGCGTTTAAGTTACGGCATGGCTTTACCAACCGTAAGTCTCACGGCAAAGCTTTGGACGCTAACGAGGATGGAGTTGACGAGTTTCGGCACAAGGTGAAGGGCATGATCGACAGGGAGGGGCTCACTCTCGGTCAAGTCTACAACGCTGATGAAACTGGATTATTCTATCGTTCTTTGCCAACGAACACTCTAGCCGAGGAGACGGAGAAGCGTGTACCTGGCCGCAAGCTCTCCAAACAATGGACATCTGCTTTGTGTTGTGTCAATGCTAACGGCATGCACTGGCTTAAGCCCGTTATTGTTGGCCGTGCAAAGCAGCCTCGGTGTCTTCGTGGGGTGATGGATGTCTTTCCTGTCGTCTGGTACCATTCTTTGAAGGCATGGTTCACAGTCCAGATCTTCAAAGACTGGTTTCACCGCCATTTCATCAAGGAGGTCATACATTACCAGACAGAGAAACTAGGAATTCCACGCGAACTGGTAAAAGCCCTCCTCCTCGACAATGCACCTGCCCACCCGTGCGACAAGGACTTGGTGGCTGAGAATGGCCGCATTAGGTGCATGTTTCTGCCACCTAATACTACTGCTCTCATCCAACCAATGGACCAAGGAGTGATCGTGGCAATGAAGCGCCTATACCGCCGGAAGGTCCTGGATGAGGTGATGGTTGTTCTTGAGGACGAGGACGAGCGCAGGGAGGGACGAGACACGTGAAGCCAGAGGACTTTGGAAAACTTTCGCCGCTACAACATCAAGTCTGCAATCTACAACTGGGCCAGTGCATGGAAGGAAATCCCTGTCAAGACTCTAGAAAATGATTGGTCTCGTCTGCTTCTCGGAACGGATGCGGAGTACGATTTTCTAGGTTTCGACGTGGATGACTTCCATGCACGTCTACGTGCGCACGGTGACGATGTTGATGTGGACGAAGTGCGTGAGTGGTTGGATGACGACGAGGGCGATCCTGGGTATCAGACCCTGTCTGATATCAAGATCACATCTTCAGTTGCAGGTGTCAGTACCCAGCTTGAAGATTCCGACGAGGACGGCGACGATGATGCGGACTCCTCTCAGCATGACACAATTCCAGCCATCCCCAAGCTGAGTGCACTCCGGGAACACCTAGAGTTTGTTCTGGACTACCTGGATTACCTGGACTGCGACAGGGAGATGGGGCCCCTGGGACTTGTGGAGGAAGTGCGTGCTTTCAGGCAGCGCATCATAAATCGTCAGAATCGTCGTTCCTTGCATCAATCAATGATTGACAGCTTTTTCAGGCCCGTGACCCCCGCTGTGCCCAGCCCTGGCTCCACTCTGTTGCCTCCCCAAGACAGGCCCTCATGCTCTGAGCCACAGTCCAGCACATCAGCCATGGTGGAGTCACCACTCGACGTGAGTTTGCGTCTGTCTTCAGAGTCGTCTGCAGTGGGTACGCCATCACCACGACCCAGTAACGCACCCCTAGGTCACCTCCCTGTGCTACTCTCAGACTCTGACAGTGATTAGACGCCAAGAACTTCTCCACTAGACCACACGGGAATTTACAGCGTTGTGCAGTGAAAAAAACGGTGCATTGTGTTAGGATTTAGAGTTGTGAGTGAAAAGACAAAAATTTAATGGACTGTAACTGTAACATAAATTAACTTGAGTGTTTTTGGTTTAGAAAATGGTTATAAGAGTGGAAAGACTTAAAGTGCAGAGTGCAACACTTATTTCATTAAGGTACAATGGAACGCAAGACAAGAGTGCGCACTGTGAAGAGAATGAACTTCTGAGTGCGAATGACTAAGTTCAGGGCAAGACTTCATGAACAGTGTACTGCAAGTGCTTCAGGAAATCCTTCTTACTGTCAGGGTCTGAGAGGAGGCGGTTATTCATCGAGATGGCCATGGACTTGCTGTAAGTAGGCAGAATGTTTCATACTGTATTCTGCTGTATTTTCCATACTATACTTACCTCAAACACCTCATTTCACTCTTTTATGTCCCTTATTGGTGTGAATATGCTGTGTCTTAGGTGCTATGCATGTGCAGTAGGGAGGTGTTTTTCTGAGTTAGGCTAGGTTAGGGTCCATAACTACCAGTCCAGGAGCCAGGGACTTGTAAGTACCCAGAATGTTGAATATTGTATGAACCTACCTCAAAAACCTTATTTTATGCTTCTTTTGCATTTATTTCAGCCTTTTATGTCCCTCATTGGTGTGATTTGGGTCTTAAATAGGTGCTATGCATGTCCAGAGGGAGTTGTATAGGTGTTTTTCTGAATTAGGGTCCATAAGTACAAGTCCAGAAGGCTGGGGCCCAATATCCGGACAGGACCACTATCCGGACATGCCTGTGGCTCTATTACGCTGGATACTGGAGGGATTACTGTATTGATTAGTTAATAATACTGTAAGTATATTTACAGAATGACAGGGAATAGTCCAGGGTGCGAACTGTCCTGACGGGAAATCGTCCATGTTTTGACGAGGAATTATATGATGGCGAATTGACTTGATGATGAATTGTCTCGGAACCTTATCATCGCGTGCTCCACATATGAATAAATGATGTTGATTTTCATTCTCTTCTTGACACATGTCACATACGATATTAGGTTAGGGTCATACTTTTTCTTATACTTTTCCTTCACTTCTAGCATTTTGGTTTGCATCAAAAATATTATCTTTGCTTGATTTGGTTGAAGTCTGGCCCTGAGAGCACATTACATACGATATTAGGTTATGCTCATACTTTTTCTTATAATTTTCCTTCACTTCTAGCATTTTGGTTTGCATCAAAAATATTATCTTTGCTGGTTTTGGTTGGAGTCTGGCCCTGAGAGCATCGAAATGCGCGACTTTGCATCGAAACGTGAGGTAGGCAGACCACTTCAAAATGCATCGAAATTTGATTCATCGAATTTTAAACTGTTGAAATTCGAGAAACCACTGTAGTTTTACTTTCCATTCCTCTTCCTTCTGTCCACGGGTGACCCTACACTGAGTGACAAGCCAAAGGGTTTCCTGTACACCAGGAAACCATTTACTATACTGGGTGGTAATCTTCTAACCAAATTATGACACCTGGTGGTTTAGTGGGTAATTAAGGTGCTCCAATTGGACTAAGCCAGTGCAGGTTTATATCCAGAGGATGGCTGGAGTTTATTGAACAAAATTACACACAGAGATGAAAGAGGCTGGTCACTCAAATCTTATATGTCAGGACCAACTTGCCCAGCCCAGCGTGCCTATGCCTCTCATAGGGCAACACTGGACTGTATGATGAATGAATGAATTAATATACTTTCAACACATTGGTGGTGGGATGAGGGTGAAGAAGCTGCAGTTAAGGAGAAAAGAAGGCTTTTCCGGGAATGGAAGAAGGGTGGTAACAAGAAGAAATACTTGGCTGCCAAGCGTAGGGTTAAAAGAGAGGTATACAGGGTGAAGTCTGAGTCACAGAGACTTTTACTTGATGACCTAAATCATGGGGAAAGGAAAAATATGATATTTAAGGTGGCAAATCAGATGAAGAGCGATAATCGGAATATTATAGGTGAGCAGTGTGTGAAGAATGATGAAGGAAGGAAAGTGGTGAACAGTGAGGATATTAAAGATGCATGGAGTGAGTATTATAGCCGGTTGTTGAATGAGGAGTTTGACTGGGACAGAGAAGGTTTGGAGCCAGCAGATCCAGTGTTTGGCCCTTGGCCTTTGATTGATGCTGCTACTGTGAGTGAGGCATTAGGCAGGATGAAGGTGGGGAAGGCAGCAGGTGTGTCTGAGTTGACTGCCGAAATGTTGAAGGCCTCAGGAGATATAGGGGTGATGTTAGTCACTGACCTGATAAATATGATTATTTATGAGTGTGTTGTCCCAGATGATTGGCTGAAGAGTGTAACTGTAAATGTGTATAAAGGGAAGGGTGATGCCCTAGAAAGAGGAAATTATAGAGGTATAAAGCTTTTAGATCAGATAATGAAGGTAATGGAGAGAGTTTTAGAAGGTATGATTTGAGAAAGAGTGAATATTGATGAGATACAGTTTGGGTTTATGCCAGGTAGGGGGACCACTGATGCCATATTCATTGTTCGACAGATTCAGGAAAAATACATTGGTAGGAGAAGGGATCTGTATTTTGTTTTGGTTGATTTGGAAAAGGCCTTTGATAGAGTCCCTAGAGAGGAGGTGAAGTGGGCAATGAGAAAGCTTGGCTTGGAGAAGTGGCTGGTTAGGGTGGTTATGGTTATGTATGTGAGTGCTCTCACCCAGGTAAGAGTGAATGGAGATTTGAGTGATGAGTTTTCCATGAATGTTGGTGTGCATCAGGGGTCAGTTTTGAGTCCCATGTTGTTTATCATGGTACTTGAACCCCTCTTACGTGACTTTAGAAAAGGACTCCCGTGGGAGATGTTGTATGCTGATGATTTGGTGTTGATTGCAGAGAACGAAAGGGAGGCGGAGGAAAGGTTTAGGAAGTGGAGAGATGGTATGGGGCACAAGGGCTTAAGGGTAAATGCAGATAAAACAAAAGTGATAATATCCAGGGTTGGTGGCGGTACTGTCAGACACGAGGGAGAGTGGCCATGTGCAGTTTGCCACAAAGGCTTGGGAAGTCATTCTATCTTGTGCAGTGTTTGTGATAAATGGGTGCACAAGAGAGGTAGTGGTTTCAGAGGTAGACTGCAAGATAATGCTGATTTTAAGTGTACGGCGTCTAGGGGAGAGCAGGTGGAGACTGTCAAGCATGAAAGGATTGAACTTGCTGGTGAATCTCTTGAGTGTGTGGAAGAGTTTTGTTATTTGGGAGACATGTTGTGTGCTGGAGGTGGGGCTGGAGCTAGCTCTGTGGCTAGGGTGAGAAGTGGTTGGAAGAAGTTCAGGGAGATGTTGCCTCTTCTGACATTGAGGGGGCTCTCCCTATGTGCTAAGGGGTCTTTGTATGCAGCATGTGTTAGGAGTGTAATGCTGTATGGTAGTGAGACCTGGGCAGTAAAGGAGGAGGATATTCGCCGACTCAGACGTACAGATATGACAATGATTAAGTGGATGCGTAGTGCGTCCCTGCGTGCAAGGTCCGGGGGGGCTGGGTTTACGATGGAAGAGTTGAGAGGTAGGATGGGACTGGAGTGTATTGGTGTTGTGATGAGGAGAGGTAGATTGAGATGGTCTGGACATGTGGAGAGGACAGGGGATGATAATTGGGTGAGGCATGTGAGAAGTGTTAATATTGGGGGTGGGGTTATGAGGGGTAGACCGAGTAAGACATGGGATAAGGTCATTAAGTGTGACCTCAGGGTTAAGGGACTGAACAGGAGGGCTGCAATGGATCGTTCAGCGTGGAAAGCCGCCATTAGGTGACCAAGGCCGACACATGCAAGCATGTTGGAGCCTTTAAAAATGAAACGAAACGATGAAATGACATTCCCACATCTTTTTCTTTCACAGCCATTAAAACTTTATCATATCTTGCCCTTCTGCCCAGTTCCATCATACCCTCTGATTACATGCCTTCATAATATGGATTTATTTGGATGTAAGCTGTTCCTATTAAACTGGACATCTAGTGCATGGTAATTTGGGTGAAGAAATACACTGTGTTGGTGAAAAATGTGCACTGCAAACATATCATGTACTAATGCTATTAAGGGTGACACATCTCACTTGATTTTTGCCTTGTATTTTTCATGACATTCTTGACATTAGTGATTTAAGCACCCAGCCAGTGCTCTACCTTGCAGTTAAAGTGCCCCTCCCCCCCCTGCCATGACAAATATAAAGGAAAAACTTGAGTCAAAAGCACTGTAAAAATTGTGTTCCATTAGACCTGCCCCAGAAAATTAAAAACACTTAAAGCACACTCTCACTACATGGTGGAGCACTTGCCATATGCTTAAACACAATTATCCCATGATAAATGTATTTAAGAAAAGGTAAGTTGCTGCTCAGAAAGACCAACAGTACATACGTGTACAATATTTTTGTGTACAGATGTTGTGCAGGATATAGTGCACCTTGCTGCCCAGTTTATTGTGTACTAAATGAATGCCCTGTACTGCTGTACAACTATCACAGTGAACAGCCCTCTCCTAATACAGTGCACCTTCAATATAACCAACTACTGAAACTGGTACCAAACCCTTGACGTTAAAGCCAAACACCATGCTGTTCAGTAAATTCCCAGGTGTTGTGGCTTTTACCAAACAAAGACTGTTAAATATACAGCATTGTTTGGCTGTATACTCATACACAATAACATACAGGTAGGTCTAAATGGTTCTTTTTCTCAGTAAATGCTCTCTTTACTAACTGACATGTTTATTCTTACCTTTCTGGGAGTAATTGCACTGCAAATAAAGACTGCAAATAGGCTTTAGATAAATTATATGTTTATTCTAACCTTTCTGGGAGTAATTGCACTGCCATGAAAGACTGCAAGTAGGCCTTGGATAAATCTATGTTCATTTGTCATTCAATATTTATAAAGAAAATGTGGGTAAAGGTAACTCACACTGTACATTACCTGTTATATTAGAGTAAATACTACATATTAGAGAATAGCAAAGAACAGAACAGCTGCATGTACAATAAACATAAAAAAAAAAAAAAAAATGCATTCCACCACTGGCACAGCTAGTTATTGATAACCACCACAATCCTGCACTATACTGTACACTGCCTATACATTACTGTACACTTGCTGCTCAGTATTTACAGGGAAAGTGTGGGTTAAAAAAAAAAATCACTGTACATTAACTATGACATTACAGTAAATACTATACTACATATTAGCAAATACCAATGCAAACAGTACATAACAGCTGCATGTACATTAAACATGTGTTTAATGCACACACAGTGTGTGTGTGTGTGTGTGTGTGTAGGGGAGGGACACATGCTGGTGGGTGTTTCCTGTGCGTCCATCCTATTACCAAACAAAATCTGTTAAATGAACATAATGTTCGCCCAACTCAATAGTGGTTGTTTAAACTGAAATTCATTAAAAGAGGGTTCGGTATATCAAGGGTTTACTGTATCTAGAGTTTCACATGATTTTATCATTTCATTTTTTCATTCGTTCATCATCCAATCCTACGCTGCCCCATGAGAAGCATAGGAGCCCGGGGCTAGGCAAGTTCGTTTCGTTTTGAATTTAAAAGCTCCAACATGCTTGCATGAGTCAGACTTGTTCACCTAATGGCGGCTCTCTATGCTGCATGATCCATTGCAGCTTCCCTGTTCAGTCTTTTAACCCTGAGGTCACACTTAATGACCTCGTCCCATGTCTTTCTTGGTCTACCCCTCATAACCCCATCCCCAATATTAACACTTCTCATCTGCCTCACCCAATGGGGTGCTTTGGGGCCGCCATTGAAGTGGTCGAGCCTGCCACTGACAGTGAACAGTCGCACTCTCATGAATCATTAATAATATATCTTTGTGTGGACTTATGATTCAAATTAATGTTTGTAATGTGTAGAGGAATTATTTTTTTCTCAAATAATTGAGAAGAAATGAAGGGAAACTACTTATTATTTTCATATTTATCCAGCTAGATTAGCATCAAATGAACTCCAAGATCCTCATTTATTTTGCATTAGTAGTCTTTTATTGTACTGAAAGAGGTGGAGTTACATTACTCACTATTGGCTGGAACGAAATACTTTGTAATTGCCCTCTTCAAGTCGATTACTAGCCAATATAAGTAAAAAATCGGTACGACGCTCGTAACATCCCAAATATCCAAGTGGCGCATGCGCATTGAAGGTACAGTCCCAGGGACAAGATAGACTCTGCTTTTGTTTACTAATATTGCGGCACCCAAGATTTTGTAATATTCACATTTGAGGACATCAAGATAATTTCAGAAAGGCTGTCTTAGATAAATATTTTTACAGATCAGCTTCTAACTAACTGCTCTATGCTGCAAGACATTACCAAATTCTTCTGTTACTGTGCTTTCATTTCACCTGCAAGATATTACCAAATTCTTCTGTTACTGTGCCTTCATTTCACCAAAGATTTTGTGTGCATGTGGGAGAAGAGGGATGTTGTTGATAGTGAGGTGTGAGTTATGACTGTGTTCTACCATAAAAGAGGCCATTCTGAGTCTTTTTGTAGTACACCAGTCATGAAGTGTGTGTGGGAGTGTTAAGTCATCTGGGTAGGAAACAGTGTGTACTTTGTGAGTGAAAGTGAAAAGCACATTTATATATATATATATATATATATATATATATATATATATATACATATAGTTTTCTATATATACTTATTATAGAGAATATATTCTATTCTGGATTGATTAGCCACTTTGAGAAATATATACATACTGTATGACACTATATTATCCAAATTGTTTATTTTGTAATTTCATCATTCATAATCTGAGGAAATTGATGGCCACCCCTATTAATGCACAGGGGAACACAACAGTACGATCCTGATTCTCAGCGTGCGTCCTCTCGACTTCAGTCCAGCCTTCCGACCTCTCTCACGAGCAGGCAAAAAATGACTGTTGACCGTTCCTGGATTTGGGACGGTTTGTCGAAATCGTTGACTGAAGGCGAATTTAGGCATTAATAAATTTAAGTTAGTAAATCGTCTCAGAGGAGGAAAATATGACTTTCCTCATTGAAACCATAAATTAAGAGATACAAATCTACTCATTTCTAAAGAATTAACATAGAAAACATTAAATTATAAGGGATGAATGAGCTGACTAGTTGCTAGACTTGCCAGATTAGAATATTTTTACCTTTTTGTATGACTCATACAAATGAATAAGCTCTTGTTGTGTGTATTCATTGGAGAGTGTAAGTGGTTTTGTAAGTAGGAATGGCATTAATCCTATCACAAGTGCACACAAACAAATGCAGCATATGATTCATGAGCATGCGTGTCCTACGACGTTTGTGGCAGGCTCGACCATGACGATTGTCAATTGTCTTCCACCCACAAAGCACCCCATTATCATCCCCCATCCTCTCCACATGTCCAAACCATCTCAATCTACCTCTCCTCATCACAGCACCAATACATTCCAGTCCCATCCTACCTCTCAACTCTTCCATCGTATACCCAGCCCCCCCAGACCTTGCACGCAGGAACGCACTTCACATCCACCTATTCATTGTCAATTCTGCCTGTCTGAGCAGGCAAATATCCTCCTCCTTTACTGCCCAGGTGTCACTACCATACAGCATTACACTCCTAACACATGCTGCATACAAAGACCCCTTAGCATGTAGGGAAAGTCATCTCAATGTCAGGAGACGCAACAGCTCTCTGAACTTCTTCCAACCACTCCTCACCCTAGCCACAGAGCTAGCTCCAGCCCCACCTCCAGCACACAACATGTCTCCCAAATAACAAAACTCTTCCACACACTCAAGAGATTCACCAGCAAGTTCAATCCTTTCATGCTGACAGTCTCCACCTGCTCTCCTGACACGCCGTACACATAAAATCAGCATTATCTCCCAGTCTGCCTCTGATACCACTACATCTCGTGCACCCATTTATCACAAACACTGCACAAGATGGAATTACTTCCCACGCCCTTGTGGCAAACTGCACATGGCCACTCTCCCTCGTTTTTGACAGTACCGCCACCAACTCTAGATATAATCACTCTTGTTTTATCTGCATTTACCCTTAAGCCCTTGTGCCCCATACCATCTCTCCACTTCCTAAACCCTTCCTCCGCCTCCCTTTCGTTCTCTGCAATCAACACCAAATCATCAGCATACAACATCTCCCATTGGAGTCCGTTTCTTAAGTCATGTGAGAGGGCTTCAAGTACCATGATAAACAACAAGGGACTCAAAACTGACCCCTGATGCACACCAACATTCACGGAAAACTCATCACTCAAATCTCTATTCACTCTTACCTGGGTGTGAGCACCCACATACATAGCCACAACCACCCTAACCAGCCACTCCTTCAAGCCAAGCTTTCTCATTGCTCACTTCACCACCTCTCTTGGGACTCTGCCAAAGGCCTTTTCCAAATCAACAAAAACAAAATACAGATCCCTTGTCTTACCAATATATTTTTCCTGAATCTGTCGAACAATGAATATGGCATCAGTGGTCCCCTACCTGGCACAAAACCAAACTGCATCTCATCAATATTCACTCTTTCTCTAATCATACCTTCTAAAACTCTCTCCATTACCTTCATTATCTGATCTAAAGGCTTTATACCTCTATAATTTCCTCTTTCCAGGGCATCACCATTCCCTTTATACATATTTACAGTTACACTCATCAGCCAATCACCTGGGACAACACACTCATAAATAATCCTATTTATCAGGTCAGTGACTAACCTCACTCCTAAATCTCCTGAGGCCTTCAACATTTTGGCAGTCAACCCAGACACACCTGCTGCCTTCCCCACCCTCATCCTGCCTATTGCCTCACTCACAGTAGCAGCATGAATCAAAGACCAAGGGCCAAACACTGGATCTGCTGGCTCCAAACTTTCCCTGTCCCAGTCAAACTCCTCATTCAACAACCGGCTATAATACTCTCCATGCATCTTTAATATCCTCACTGTGCACCACTACCCTTCCTTCATCATTCTTCACACACTGCTCACCTATAATATCCCAATTATCGCTCTTCATCTGATTTGCCACCTTAAATATCATATTTTTCCTTTCCCCATGATTTAGGTCATCAAGTAAAAGTCTCTGTGTCTCAACTTCACCCTGTATACCTCTCTTCTAGCCCTATGCTTGGCAGCCAAGTATTCCTCCTGCTACCACCCTTCTTCCATTCCCGGAAAAGCCTTCTTTTCTCCTTAACTGCAGCTTATGTACCCTCATCCCACCACCAAGTTACTTTATGTTTTGGTGGTCCCCTTGTTCAACCACATGTTACATCAGTAACTCTAAAGACATTGTTCTTGAGGGCTCTGTACTGTTCATTAACGCCTCTGTCTACAGCTCCCTGTTCAGCCACCACTCTCCTCATCTCGCTATAGAAGGCATCCCTTACTACTTGGTTTTTCAGCTTCCATATTTTCCTCCTAGGTACACAAGTCCTCTTTTTCATCACTCGTTCTTTAAGCACCATATCACAAATCAAGAGTTTGTGCTGCTGCACACACTCCTCACTTCCTATAACTTAAACATCCCTCACTAACCTCCTATCAGCCCTCCTAACCAGAAAATAATCTATCTGACTGCTATTTCCCCCAGACTCATACGTAATTCCCGATGTCACTAACCGAGGAAAAACTGCCACTCTTCACCAGATTAATTAATTTTCAACATCAAAGTCAGTCAACTAAACCCCGTTCATTTTGTGTGCCCTCTGTGTCACTAAAAGGAAGGGAGAAATTATAACAACATTATTTTACTCACTGCTACAAGGAAGAGAGGCTGTAATATAGGCAAATAGAATAAAAAATTGGTGGGCTGAGTTACCATCTCGGTTTTGGGACAGTTACTATTCTTTCCTTCCTTAAATATCGATGAGCTTTATTTTACATCCATTTCATGTACTTGTCCATCAAAACAAAAATAAATATATTCTGAGAAACATGTAACGATTCTCCGTTAAGAATTATTAGCTCGACACGGTTGAAGATCGTATGTTACGATCACAAACAATAACAAACTCACGTGTGTCTGCTGCCCCGGTGGACCTGCTGTACAAAGATCATGGAAAACTGTTGCACAGAAAAATGGACAGTGTCTAGACTGAAGTTTTTGCTGAAGTCTAGAGGAATACCCTGTTCAGGGTGCACCACCGGGGTGTTGTGTTGCCTTTTTATACGATATTTTGGAGCCCTCGGCATCGTCGGATTTCGGCCGGCGGTCTCATCTCTGCACGTTTTCGGCCTTGAACATTGTACAATTTTTATATGAAAAACTGTGCAGATTTTCTTCAGCATTTTGGAGATGAAGCATTGTTCGTCTAGAAAACTAAATTATATGGGTTCAAACAAAAGGTGCGGCTAGAGATTTGTAAATATGTGATGAATGCTGTCACACCTGGTGTGCTTTCACGGCTTCTATAGTAACGTTTTCCTTCATTTATCGCATTAAAGCATATCTAGGAAATCAGTATAACAACTAAAGAATAATATCATGAAGAGCTTATGTACAGTATATCAATAACTATCAAGGGAGGGATTTTTATAGATATTCGACTTCTGTGGTCTCTGCATGAGTAGCCCGACTTCCATATTGAACTAGCTGGCGATCAGTGGCAACTCTTGAGTTAGTGACGGTGGGAATTAACCTACTCTCTCTTTTCCTAAAATATGTGTTGCACACAATCATGTCCGTTGCCTCCCCAAACTCGAGTATCCTTTCCCCTTCCGCATTCCCTTATACCATATGCACATCCCCCATGCACTCCTTCATAACCTAGTGCTGCTTCACGTACATGACCATTTAAGTCCCCTCCCAAAACCACTATCTCATCATCTCACATACCACCTACTACACGAATTAAATCATCCCAAAATCTAACTTTCTTTGCTTCATCCAATCCTGCCTGTGGAGCATATGCTGATATAATTCCAGCTATCTTTCTATCCAATAGAATTTTCACTACCAAGATCCTATCACTTACTCTCATAACATTCATAACATATTCCACCCATTTCTCTGCAACCAACACACCAACACCCCCATATCCGTCTGCCCCCCCTGCTAAAACAACTTATAGCAACAGTCCTTCCCAACAATCTTTCTGGCTGATCCATCCCTGTACCGGACTTCCTGCAAACACGCCACATCCACCCACCTCCTACTGAATGCCTCAATGACTTCCCTCACTCTTCCCCTCAAACTTCCCACATTCCTGACATTTAAGATAAGAGTGATCAGCCTCACTCACCCCTGGGTGGCATTACGTGGGCAATAAACCCCAACCACCCCTTGGATATAAACCTTCACCGGCTCAATCAACTGGAGCACCATAATTATCCACTAAACCACCAGGAGCCATAATTTGGTTATATGGTTACCACCCAGCATAGTAAATGGCATTGTGGTGTACAGGAAACCATTTGGATTGTCACTCAGTGTAGAGTCACCCACAAGCAGAAGGAAGAGGAAAGAATGAAGGAAAGAAAGACAGAAGGAGTGTACAGTTAACTGTAGGCAGCAGGACAACAAAAGAATCTATCTATCTATTGCCAGACACCTCAATCCCGTAAAGGGTGGCCACAAACAAATTGCCTCCATGTCGCTCTGTCCCCTGCCATTTCACTGCCTTGCTCCCAGCTCACACCCCCCTCTCTCATATACCTCTCCACTCCATCCCTCCATCTCATCCTTGGCCTCCCTTTCTCTCTCCCCCCCCCCTCCATCTCACCCACATACACTCTCCTCATCAGTCTCTCACTCTCCATCCTCTCCACATGGCCAAACCACCTAAATGTGTTTCTCCTAATGCTTCCTATCACATCCACATCCACATCACAACACTCCTTCACATCCTCATGTCAGTTTGTCTCTCCATGTGACTCCATATGCTCCTCTCAAATAACTCATTTCCACTGCTCTCACTCTTGACTTCTGTCCCTCCAACAAGGTCCTGGCTTCACTTATCTATGTTAGAGTTGGTATCACAATACTGTCATGTAGTAGTTTTTCACTTCCCTGTTTCTTATCACTGCTTTCAAGGAACCAGCAACCTTTCTTCCCTGTTGCACTCTTTCAAGCACATCACCCTCTAAACTTCCAGCCTTACTCATCACACTACCCAAGTACTTAAATGCACTCACATTTTCCATTTCCTCCTCATCCAACCTCACTGTACAATCACTGACTTCACTTCTCTGGAAGGCCATAATTTTTCTCTACATTCACCTTTAGATTGTATCGTGCCACTGCTAGCACCAAATATCGTGCCACCGCTAGCACCAAATTTATGTGTCAGTTTAGCTGCTAATTCCACCGGATCCACTAATCTATGTAGCCGTTATATGGAATAGCACAGCTGACTACATATTGTGTGTTCTGCTGTTATAGTATAACTAGACCACCATGTTGGAGATCGACGACACTGTCTGTAGTACACGTCAGCCACTCGCCGTCACTGCCCGACACTTTCCACCAAAGGTCCTCTGCCACTAGAAGGTGGAAGCTTGTCTGTTATATTAAGTGGTAGCATAAGGTGACAGAAATGAGCAGATTAAATCTCTCTTTATTGGGCACAGAATAAATACAACTGCAACCCGAGAGATATGTAAGAGCGATACCACCTCCCTTGATAACTATATGACTTCTTCTGATGCTGTATGCTCACCGTGCCAAGTTGGGCGCGGTGCTGAGGTCAGCTAAAAGTGAGGTGCCAAGCATTTACATATACTCTGGGCTTATGCAAAAAGTAGAGATAAATGACAACTCTACTAGCACATTATACACCTTCATAGAATGGTATTGAGTACATTCTCATATACCAACATAATAAATGGTTCCCCAGGACTTTACACTGATGCACTATTCAGATATCCTTTCACTTCTCCTAACCTTCATTTTATAATTGAAACAGGGTGGCACTTGTGGTCTGCCATCCACCTTCTTCCCTATACACAGCTAACAGCGAAATGATATTTGGTTGTTCATCATTCACACTTCATTATACACTGTTAATTATGACTAAACAGCTTTAAAAACTATGTAAAATGTGTGATACTACAACTTCTTATGGAAAAAGATGTTGACACCAGAACATCGCTCGGCCACACCATTGACGTCCTCGTCGACATTGTTGTCCTAACTACCGTGTAGCCTAACCAGAGTGTAGGGTAGCTAACTATTCAGGAACATCCACTTGCAATCCGCGATTACGGACACGTGGTCTCAGTGGGTTCGTTAATTGGCGCTTTAAATAGTAGCCTAAACCACAAACACAGGACAAGACCACAATAAGTATAAGACCAACGCCAGGACCAAAATAGGAAGGAGAAAGGTATGAAGGAAGATAGGACAGTACATAAGGCTCTAAATCGGTCCTGTTCAGGTGGGAGAGGAAGGTAAGCTCCTTTAATACATGAGACAGCCTATTCACATTCAAGGATGTAACATTGAATGAAGGTAAAAAGGGTCGTAACTGGGATGAGAAGTTCACTGACAAAGCTAGATGATGCTTGCTAGGCAGAACTGCTATCTCTTTACTGTGTAACTCACAAAAATCAAGTGCAACATAGTACCCCTTTACAGTAAGGAAGTGATTCTGTGAGGCACAAGTCACAGTTATGTCCTCTGTCTCAGGAAAGTAAAAGTACTGTTTCGCATGAATATGAGCATGGAAAACTGACTTCAATTGAATGGGTTGGAAGGTGCAGTGTTGCAGAGCAGAGGAAGTATTTGTGTCCAACAAGGCCCTCTTACACTCCTCTAACTTTAATGGTACGAAGACAAAATGGAAAGCAGGACATACATGGAGATCAAGAAATGAGGCCTTACACTTCTCAAATTCATCCACAGTCGTTTCTGCTACATATTTCTTGTCATCTGAGACAACCAGCACCTCTGGACCCTCTTCAGTAACAACAAGTGTATTATTAGCAGTAGCAAAAGGGAAGGGAATGAACCCCCATGCCTGGTACGTTACAGCATTCCTCATAGGTACCAATATCAGGATGCCTTCATGGGTCAACTGGGCCTCTAACAATGGGTAATAATATTCCAGTTGACTCAGATCAAAGAGTGGCATAAGTCCATGCTTCCACATAGCTATATCAAGTGCATTTGTTAGTATATTAGTAGGAAACAATAAAGCATTAACCCTGTTCAAACTTGCATCGATTAAGCCGTCCACCATATTGGCTGCATGCTTCTCCAAAGCATTGGTTGACTCGTCGAGAGCATGTAAGTACTCAGCGAATAACACCAAGTTAGCTAGGGTTGGTAGGTTAATTTGGATGTTGTTCACAAGCTCTACTAGATGGTTGGTAGTCCTAATTATCTCGTTAGCTTTGTTAGTGAACTCATCTAACTGTTTATACACATGCATGATTAATCTATTATTGGCTTTAGCGGCCAGTGTCAAGTCATGCATCTGTCTACCCAATTGCACTACGTCCTTATCTAATGCCGTACCAAAGAGTTGTTGAGACAGGATTCCTAGAAAATCCACAAGTCCTCTCTTAGTACGTGCATGGACATGCTTGGAAAGATCAGAGTGTACGTTAGGTAAAGCGACATGCAAGTTAGTGAGCCTGTCGGTGAGCCTGTCTATATGCCTAGTCTGAAGCTCAACAATTCCATGCAAGGTTCGTTCCAAAGCTTCAGTGTCAGAGTTCGTCAATCGTGGGTTTCGATTAAACATCTTTCCCACTTCCAACAGTTGCTGTCTGAAATTCGACAAGCCTTTGGAGACCTCCTTGACAATATCTGGCGTTTGGAGATAACCTTCCATTGGATAATAGACGCATACTGCATCTTCCACTACCACGACTTCTCCAAGTGGGCTCTTCAGTGCTCCTGGCATTAACGCAGTCGTGTCTGTGTCCGACGTCGTTCCATAGGTCCACCCCAAGCAACGCACGAGGAGTATGAGCCACAGCCACATTTATTTCTGCAAGAGAAGATACTTCCTTAATCACTCTTGTTGTGGGATTGTAGCTTGCTGCGATACTCTTGGTTAGGGACAGGTACGGAGGACGACATAGACGGCGACGAAGACAGAGGGGACAACACTTCAGACAAATGGTTAGTTAGCCCTAGTTCTTGACTTACTAGTTTGATCCTATCAGCATGTACTACCTCCTGAGTTCCATTAGCTTCATCCTTTATTCTATAAGTATTTCCACGTACTTGTTCCACAACGGTATATGGTCTGCGGAACTTAGGTCTGAGCTTGGAAATTCTCTCAGGGTTGTGGATCATGACCTTCTGGCCTGCCTGTAACGTCTTTTCTTGACTACCTTTGTGTTGTTTCGCCATCATCTCCGCTCTTGAGGCTTTTAATCTTTTCCATACTTCACTGTGTATACGCTGGAATTTCAACAACTGTACCTTTGCGTAGTCTTCTTCGTTGTATACTGGAGTAGGAGGTCCAGCCAACAAATCATAGGGTAACACTTTCTTTTCTCCATAAAGGATATAATGAGGAGACTTCCCAGTTGATGAATTTTCTGAGGAGTTGATGGTCGCCGCTACATGTGATAACCAGTTTTCCCAGTTATCCTCTTGATTTGAGGTTATTACTGGTCTCAAGACTTCCAGTATCTTCCTGTTTGTCCTCTCCACCAGGCGCCATTGCTCTTAGGACTGTAAGGCTTTACAAAAACTTGCTTTACTCCATTCATACAACAGATTTCTTGTAACACCTGGTTACGAAATTCACTGCCATTATCGCTGAGCAATACCTTAGGTGTAGAGTATGGACAAATCACTGAAGTCACAAAAGCGTGCGCCACCTCCTCTGCAGTTTTCGTCTGTAAAGGTGCTAAAACAGTGAATCGTGAGAAATGGTCCACTGCCACCAGTACATAACTCGAACCTTGATGACTTCTCGGCAACGCTAAGAGATCTATGGAGACTCTATCTCAGGGTTTTTCCGGTAGAGGATACTCTAAGATGGGAGTCGGAAGTCCCGTCGTTCCTCGTATTTCCGGGCATTTGACACATTGACTGACATGGGCTGCTACGTCCTTCCTCATGGTCGGCCAATAGTATTTCTTTCTCGCCTCACGTATGCATCTATCGCGTCCGGGATGACCCGCTTGAGATACATCACGAACTAACTGTAGCACGGCTTGCTGTAAGGTAGCAGGAACAACTAACTGATATGCTGTGTCCTTCCCTGGGGGTTGCTTATACAAAAGACCCTGTTGAAGATGGAAGTGAGTCATCGGTACAGGGAGTTCAGATAGACAAGTCTCGTCGCCAGACTCCTAGGCACAGATGACTTGAGACCACATCGCATCCTTACGTTGTTCCGCTTTTACCGTGTCTGAGGAATACTCAGCAAGAGCAACATCCTTGGCTATGGTAGCAGCAATGTTTCTACTCAGCGCGTCGGCTACGACATTTTGGCGGCCCGGTAAATATCTGACCTCTGGATCAAACTCCATTACCTTGCTAAACCAACGTGCAACCTTACCGTGCAAGTTCTTTCCTTTAAATAAGTCGTGTATGGGTGCATGGTCAGTTAAAACAATTATCTGGTAACCAAAGATAATATCCCGGAAATGTCCTAACGCCCACACGACTGCTAATGTCTCCAAATGTGTCGTCGAACAGTTCTTCTCTGGGGGTCTTAGTGCCCTACTAGCATACGCTATGGTATGTGTCTTGCCTTGCTCATCCTTCTGCTGTAACACTGCTCCCAGACCCAAACCTGAGGCGTCCGTGCACAGATAGAAAGGTTGAGTATAATCAGGAAACGCTACTACGGGTTTTTCTGACATGGCTTGTTTGAGCTCGTTGAAGCTTTTCTCTTCCGAGGGTCCCCATTTCCAAGCAGCATCCTTCTTAAGAAGCGTCGTTAAAGGTGATGCTATGATGGCGTATCTGTGGACAAAACTCCTAGAAAAGCCAGTGAGGCCTAGGAACGATCTTATCTGATCCTTGTTCTGTGGTCTAGGAAAATTTAACATTGGCCTTACCTTGTCCGGCACAGTCTTGATGCCATTACCATCAACGAGGTGTCCTAAAAATCTAATACTGGACTTCAAAAATTCACACTTTGACAGCTTGATTTTCAGACCTGCGGATCTCAAGGCTTCCATCACTCGTTTTAACTTGTTAAAATGACTGTTAACGTTGTTACTCACGATGATTAGGTCATCTAGATATGCTAAGACGTCTAGCCCTAACATCTCGCCAAACAATTGGTTTATCATCCGCTGAAATGTTAAAGGAGCATTACTCAGTCCAAAAGGCATCCAGAGAAATTCAAAGTGCCCACGGTGAGTGCTAAAAGCAGTAATGGGACACGACTCTTCGGTCAGCTCCACCTGCCAATACCCTGACGCTAGATCCAGACAAGTAAACAGAGTATTTCCCTTACTTAATGATTGAAGTAAGTCTCGCAGATGTGGAATCAGGTAACGATCCGGTACAGTTACCTTGTTCACTTGCCGAAAATCCACAACAGGTCTCACACCACCGTCCTTCTTAGGCACCAGAAAGAGTGGTGCATTCCAAGGCGAGGAGGAAGGCTGGATAACTTCATCATGAAGCATCCTTTCAACTTCCTCATCCACTGCTTCCCTTTGGCTGTGCGGTAGACGGTATGCGGGCACATAAACTGGATTTGTACCAGGGCACAAACCAATATGATGCTTCACCCTATCCGTCCTACCCAGCGCTTCTCCTGGAAGTGCTACTATGTCGGAAAATTCTCTAAGGAGGGCTAGGAGTCGCGTTTTATGGTCTACATTATCCGTGACCTTCACATATTGCTCCAGCTGTTTTTCCTTAGCCAGACGTACGGGTTCCGACTGAGTCATTGCTTGAGGTGTAACTACAGGAGAGATCACTGGCACATCATCGA
>NW_027642778.1:0-4995 GCF_032717465.1 Coenobita brevimanus | reverse complement strand
CTTCCTTTATGGGGGCACCATAGCACATCAAGTCGCCTATATAACAACCATCTCTGAGCTTAACTGCGCCACCACTCATATTTGCGATGAAGAGGGGCGTCTTCTGGTCTTGCCCAACACTACTCAGAGTCGATTCCAGCGACAATGCCTTATGTTTTACAGTCTCAGTTAAGCATGCTACATCAGTTCCCACCGACACGTCAGGTACTCGGACAGGAATTTTACAGACAGTTTGACTGGGTAAGTGGTGATTACCACTCACTATAGCCCTGACTTTCTTTCAGTCTATACCCTCCACTTCGTGTGCATCCGGGGACTCCCTTGACGCTTCACTTGTCGGGGTCACAACTGGTTGAACGGCTCCTGATTGGATGCCAGTTCCAGTTCGTGTCACTGAGGGATTAAGGCCTACAAACTCTTTTCCATTAAAGGAAATGGAATGTCTTTGAGGGTGTATTACTATGTCATACTCCTCCATGGTTTCAAAGCCTAACGGCCCATCAGCTGGCAGAGGAAAATCCTCAACCACATAAAATGTAGCACGTAACACAGGAGATCGTTTATCTGCCCTCAATGTCAATGGCACCTGGATTACAATCTTCTTTCTACTCCCTGTCACACCTGTCAACATTATATCAGGTGCTGATAATGTCCAGTTTGTTAGAGGCATTTCACTTTTAAGTCTTTCCAGCACTTTACTAGAAATAATGTTTGTACAGTACCCTCGCATCCAGCACGGTAATATTGTCATGCATGGGTCATGTGTTGGACCAAAAACGTGTTGGACTAACAATAGAGCTTATGGGGAAAAATGAATTATGTCAGCAACCCTTGGAAAAGTCACCCTAAATACCTACCATATACCTATACATATATTGGTACTATATTAATTATAATAAATGGTGCTGTGCTATGAATGATAACTAACCTTTTAGGATAGTGTTGGTGGGCTTGCTGGGAATGGAAGGTGGTATCCAAGGCTGTAGGTAGTCCTACTGTGTCCCTGGAGGATGGCTGCTGGCGTCACTAGCGGGTAATGGCTGTTGCTCCTCCTCAACCTCCCTCATAAATCCTTCGAAATCACACTGAGAATCACTATCTTTGTCCACAGCCATGGAAGGTCCTGCTTCTGCCCGTCCTAGCACTGTAATCCTCGGCAAAGTGCATGCTTCTCACACTGTTGCCAGAGCCCCGTCTCGTGACTGTGGAAAGTGATCGCTGTCGCTGATTCGGTAAATAAGGAGAAGCAACTTTGTTTATAAACTGGTACGCACGCCGATGAGAAGGGTTTCAAAACGATTGATATTTATTCTAAAATATTAATATGTATTCAGTGTCAGGCTAAATGTTCAATGCTGTAGTACGATACATTCTCTGTCGAGTCGCCTGGGTTTTGGTCACACTGTTTGGCCGTCGTATCCTCGGCAGGAATCCATCCAGATGAATTCCAAATGCCCGTGGTATCATCGGCAATTTTACCATGTTACCGTTCCGATTTACCGTCGTATCCTCGGCAAACCTGGTATGAAGTGCCGTGTGATAGCCTTCGGCTGCCAGGATCGTGTCTTAGTTTTTTATTATGATCACGTTGGCTTCATTTATGTCGTAGGCCTTGGCAATGTCAACTTTCCTCTCCCCTTTCTTCTTCTTCTCGATGCTTTCTAGCTTGGTGGCCTGAGGGAGGTGCCGATGCTTCTTGGGGTTCTCAGAAGGCTTCCTAGGCATTGTGAGCAGGGTAAAATGCAGTAACAAGGGCAGAAAATGCAGCAAGAAAAAAGCACCTTCCAATGCAATTATGCGACTGAGTGGCGCTGTGGCGGGAGAAATTTAAACATCACGTGACACCAGAAGCGTTTTTAATTGGGCGGCATCACGATCACGTCACGATAGGGGGCGGGGAAGGCTACTTGATCAGAAGTTTTCATTGGCTATCATCATCATGGGAATGTCCAGTATGACCGTGTTGGACCGGCGGTGATCGTGCTAGAGTGAACTCTGCGGATTTCGCCCACTTCTCGGAGCTCTGTACGTGATATGCTAACACACTCGTGTTGCAGTAATTAAATCGTATTAAATAATACTAATTAATTGCTCTCCGTGCTGGACCCGAATCATGCTGGACTAATGCGTGTTGGACGCGAGGGTACTGTACATGCCCCTGTATCTACGATCAGGGACACTTGGCCTTTCCCTATGATCCAAGGAATAGATAATAAGTCCACCTTAGTAATAGCTGCCACACACGCATCGGTGGATTGTACTATTTTTAATTACTTTTGCGTGCGGCCCTGAGCTTCCCTGAACTAGCTTGGTTCCCTAGTTTCTTCCTCTTTTCAGTGACAAAGGGGCAATAGTCCATTTCCTAAGGACAATGCCCATGTATGGCACAGGTATCTGCCACAAAGGAGGAGGCTTAGTCTGACTTTGCATGCCCGTATTGTTAGTCATGCCCCAGGTATTTGGATAAGGGCCCTGGGTTTGCATGCCAATATTAGTATTCATGCCCCATTGATTAGGATTCTGGGTTCGCATGCCAATACCATCTGTGTTTATACCCCATGCATTTGAATAAGGAACAGAAAATAAATTCTGTCCAAAACCTTGTGGTGTACTGAAAACATCTGAAGTATAAACAGGTATGTGAGTGGTTGTAGTACTATCAGTAATGACTGGATTTTGCATATCCTGAGTGACCAAAGGTACTGTTGTAGTCTCAACTTCCACAGTCTCCTCACTAGGAATACCCTCATTAGTAAGACTAGTGGCCATTTTGGATCTAACTGATTGCTCTGGGACTGTGAATAAGTATGATCAGAACGCAAATGCAAAGCGTTCAAATCCTCATCCAGTCTTTCAGAAATATCCTCATCACCTTGATCCTCAATATGTCCTTCACTCATTTTATATGTCTGAGCACTTTTATTTGATGTTTCAACCCACTCATAAAATTCTGAGTCTAGTGGGGTTGGCTGATCTCTATTTCCCCTAATTCTACGTCCCCACTTTTTCACTGTATCCATCCAACCTTGTCAGTAATATTCCCCTCCCATTTACAGGAAGATAACTGACATAAAAAAAGGATAGTTTCGGTAAGTGACAGAGAACGGGACACATATAAAATACACAGAAAGTATATTTATTTCAAGGGAATTCTGAGAAACCTTTATTTCCGCACATTAACCAACTAACGTGTGTTAATTCAAGTGTGTGTGTGTGTGTGTGTGTGTGTGTGTGTGTGTGGATTACTAATGCATGGACACTACCTAGATATGAAAGTCCAGGATGATGTTCCACATTCCGTGTTCCACACTCCACCATACTCCTCCAACCATACACGGCAGCCCGCTCGCTGTGGGAATTAGCAGCACACCAGGCAGTGACGCCACATGATGCACCACACACGATCGTGGCACCACACACGCCCGCACTCGCTCCCCCGTGGGTCACCTCGGCCATCCGTGCCTCTGGAGTTGCTAGCAGTCGCTAGTTGACCCACTCCTCACCACACTGGTTTGATCTCTCCTTATCTCACCTCTCACACACGAGAGCGAGATTCTTGCCAGTTTGCGTTTGAAGATGGAGATATCTCGCACACCACAGGGCGAGATAACTGCCAGTTTGTGCTTAAGATAGGAATCTCGCACTGGCAGAATAATGGGAGGAATTAATATTCACCACTCCAGTTTATCTGCTCCACTTAACTCACTGGTAATTAGTTCCCTTACAACAGTAGAGTAAGACTTTCTGTTTCACCCTCAGGAACGAGCGATTGCAAGGGTTACTGGTTCACAGCATAAATCCCTTTAGCACTTGTATCGTATCCCAGCACTGAGCCACCAAATTTATGTATCGTGCCACCACTAGCACCAAATATCGTGCCACAACTAGCACCAAATTTATGTGTCAGTTTAGCTGCTAATTCCACCGGATCCACTAATCTATATAGCTGTTATATGGAATAGCACAGCTGACTACATATTGTGTGTTCTGCTGTTATAGTATAACTAGACCACCGTGTTGGAGATCGACGACACTGTCTGTAGTACACGTCAGCCACTTGCCGTCACTGCCCGACACTTTCCACCAAAGGTCCTCTGCCACTAGAAGGTGGAAGCTGGTCTGTTATATTAAGTGGTAGTGTAAGGTGACAGAAATGAGCAGATTAAACCTCTCTTTATTGGGCACAGAATAAATACAACTGCGACCCAAGAGATATGTAAGAGCGATACCACCTCCCTTGTTATAACTATGTGACTTCTTCTGACGCTGTACGCTCACCGTGCCGAGTTGGGCGCGGTGCTGAGGTCAGCTAAAAGTGAGGTGCCAAGCATTTTCATATACTCTGGACTTATGCAAAAAGTAGAGATAAATGACAACTCTACTAGCACATTATACACCTCTATAGAATGCTATTAAGTACATTCACGTATACCAACATAATAAATGGTTCCCCAGGACTTTACACTGACGCACTATTCAGATATCCTTTCACTTCTCCTAACCTTCATTTTATAATTGAAACAGGGTGGCACTTGTGGTCTGCCATCCACCTTCTTCCCTAAACACAGCTAACAGCAAAATGATATTTGGTTGTTCATCATTCACACTTCATTACACACTGTTATGACTAAACAGCTTTAAAAATTATTATGTAAAATGTGTGATACTACAACTTCTTATGGAAAAAGATGTTGACACCAGAACAAGATTTCGTTTCTTACACACTCTCCCAAACTCACCAAGCCTTGCAGCTCCCCTTCGTCTTCACTTAACGACACAGTATCATCCGCAAACAACAGCACAGGTAGTTTCCAAACACTGCCCTCTCTCACTAGGACCGCTCCAACATCCACTGCCCTACCTTGTATCTCTTTTATAACCCCAACCATATACAGATTGAACAACCATGTAGATGTGACACATCCTTGTTTCAATCCAACCTTCAAAGAGAAAAATTTAGTCAGTTCACCATCCACATGCACTGCAGCCTTAGCA
>NW_027642777.1:0-4995 GCF_032717465.1 Coenobita brevimanus | reverse complement strand
CTCAAGGGTTGCTATCCCCCAGAAGGAGCAGCAGACGTGCCAGAGCGCCGCCTCCTCTGTGCCCGACCCCAGCCCCGGGCCTCCCCAGGTCCTCTCCCAGAACCCCAATAACGAAGAAGGGCCGGCGCCGAGCTGTGCGCCTGTTGGCCCTCTTTGGCCCCAGACCCTAGAGCCCGGCCTCCTGTCAGGCCATAGCGGCTAGGGAGCCGCCCTACACACCACCGGCCCACTCTTCTCTGACTCAATGGACCACCTGCATCTATACTACTCACTGGGCAGCCCCCCTCCCACGCCAGGCCGCCACTTGGAACTCCCGTCATAGCGGGCCCTGTCAAGGCCGTCTATAGTTTCTCAGGCCTAGAAGATGAGCCACAGACGCGCTGACACGTGACATCGGTGGATCCAGCTACCTGCACCACGCCAGGGGTCAGTGGTGATTGACATGCGCTAGTGGGAGGTCACGCCAATTTGCTCAGCATTGTTTATTCCCGCAATCATCTGTATATTCCTCACGCATTGTGTTGGCCACTTCTTACTACTTTGTGTGATAATGCCACACTGTTGTTGTGTACCAAATTGCAATGGGAACTATAGAACTGGCCCAAAAGTTAGAGTGTATTCCTCTCCCAAGGACGAAACTCTCCGCTGCAAATGGATTCGCGCCATCAAACGAGAGAATTTCACCGCAACTCACAGCAGCAGGGTAAGTACAACATTATACTATTGTTAGAGTTTAGCAGCAGTTTAGCAATTACAAGCACAATGCGTTGGTAGATGTATTAAGTAGGGATATAATAATATTTTTCAGCCTCGATGATGAATGGCCGCGCGGGCACAAACATGGCAGTGGTGAGGCAGACTGGTAGAATTATTTATCATAATTTCTTCACCGAATGCAAAAGGTCGCTTGAACCATCCAAGTGATCTTCCATACTGTGTAATTATGTCATGTGGGAGAGTATATAACAGAAAAGGCAGCGAAAGAGTAAGAACAAAAGCGATAGAAACATAATTAACTATAGATGATGAGTATTGCAGGAGGCAGGTGTTGCATGATGGAGGCACTTTTAGTATCTTCTAGGTGGCACAAATTCGCGAGCTTATAAATCATCCTTGTTTTTTCTCACTCGTTAGCTTAAAATTTCATCAATCATTTCCAGTTGAAATATCTAGGACTAACAGACAGACAAACAACCAAACTCTCAACCATACATGCAGACACTTACACTAGAAATATATATTTTGTTTCAGGTTTGTGAGTTATACTTCGCACCTGCCGATTTCGTAGATGAAACTTCTGTCTTCGATGAAACTTCCGGGAGAAGACTAACAGCAAGATTGTCCATACGGAAGTTACGGAATGGCATAACACCACTGTATCTAAGAATGATATTGAGAAATGTAATGATGTCCTTCCTGTGATAGTTTATTTAGCTGGGTATTGCTGCTTTGCTGTTTAAAAAAAAATTAAGTGTAAATACTGTAAAGATTTGATTACCTGTGAAAATGACGAAGAAATGCCTGACAGTCACAGTTACATTGATGCAGTGAGCAGAGGATCATTGATGCACCCAGATACTGCCACGACAAACATAGTCATGTACAACTACATCGTTGTTAACAAATTAACTAAACATAAAAATTTCCTTCAGAATATCAATCAACGTAGTATTGCCTGTAAAATAACATTAAATAATTTGGCTGATGATGATGCACTTTTACCCTTTGACTTTTGTGATGCCCATCATAGCTCAGAAAAAATTGAAAAAATGATAGTCTGGGCATCAACTAACACACTGCTTAACAATTTTTGTGCAAAACAAAATAATTTTCTAGCTGCAAACAAGGAAAATTCAGGGAAGAAACGAAAACTGGATACGCTAGCAAAGTAACAAACAAATAGGTAGGATATAGAGATGGTATAAGCAAATATTGTAGATTCTGTGTTGTGAGAGGGAATAGCAACTTTGTATAAGAAACTGTCATTATACTGTAATTGAAAGAAAAATAACGTGTTTTATTTTTACCTCAATATATACTGTAGAAGAAGCAAATAATACCAAATATTAAACGCAGGACTGTTTGTTAATATCTATCTAATAATGCTGTGAGCAATGTTTATGAAACACATCCTCAAACAGTAACATGAATAAAAAACTAAACAGTGGACATTATGAAGAAGAGCGGGATAAGGCTCCAGTGAGTGAGTGGGTGAGAGGGAGAGCAAGAGCGCTCAGCTGTCACCAACTCCGTGACGTCACTGGGGCAGCGTTCTGGCCTCCCTTATAGACGGCCTTGGCCCTGTCCTCCTCTCTGTCAGAAACTGTGAGTAATAGATCCTCCCTTTACATTCCCCCAGTGTGACCAGCCCCGCCCCACAGTGAACCCTCCCTGTGATCCCCCGCAAATAACGTGTGATCTTTCCCCAGTATGCTCACCCCCTGTGCATTCTAGTGTACCCTATTACTCAAAGTGCTATTACACGGAGTACTCAGCATACCCGCATGAGTCGGATCCTCCCCCCAACTGTGACCAATATTCCCCCAGTGTCACCTCCCCCACAGGACAACAGACGTCAGTGTAACCGCACCCGTGGACTCGCACTAAATCCCCCCCCCTCCCTCCACTCCCACGAGAGTACACACACCCCAGCCTCATCAAATCCCCCTCGGGTGACTGCCAGTGTGAGACCATATACATATATACTCTCTTGTATGTGATGCGGCATAGACTAAGTTAGCTAGGGCTTCGTCTATGTGACGCGAATATATTATATTAGCTAGGCTTTCGTCTCTGTGACGCGGACACCTAGGCTTAAGGCTGAGTATATATCTATATTATCATCTCAGTTTTGCCGGAGACACTAAGCCCTATTGTATATGTATGTGTCACATGCCATGTGCCTGAATATTTCTGTGGAATACTTGTTGTGATACTGGATGGACATATTGTAAAATCAATCAGGTGCGATCCCATATTAGACGAGCTGAACGAGGAATTGAGAGTGATCCTTGTAACTGCTATTGTATCCACCCAGCTTTGATCATGGAATAGTGTATGTGTGTATTTTTAGTAAATAAATAAGTGTACTCTTGGACCCAAGGTGTTTGTGTTTTTTCCTTCCTGGCTGACCCTGACCCGGTCTGGAACAAAGAACCCCACATTGCACCATACCTAGGACTGAGAAGTCGGAACCTAGAATACGCTGCATAACATTTAGCAACAAGATTTATTTCTTACTTGTGAAATGAAATGCCATCTCTGATGAATTCCCCCATCCTTTGCATCCAGAAGCAGCACACCTGACCGTGGCACTCTATATTACGGAATCATCAGCTGTTTTTAACCCCTTAACTGCGGGGTGTCACTTTCATGATGCTCGGGCGCAATGGATCATACCGCGGGGCTTCACTTTTGTGATTCTGTGTTATTTTGAATTATCCCGGGCTTACAAGTGGTGGCTTGTATCATCTATCATTACTGCCAATGTCCAACACTAGTCAGCACTCCAAATCTCATTTGTACTCCCATCCATTGTTGACAATTTAGCCATTTTTCCCCGTTCCTGACTCCCCTCTGTACCTCCCCTGCATTACCCTGTCCTCTCATCTCCCTGGCCGCGCTGCGCTAAAGCAAATTTCCCCCGGAATTATCCAATGATTTCATCCATTGAAATAAGCCCTATGCCCTATTCTTATACAAAATAATATATACCAAAAAGAAATAAGGTAAGTGACAGTGCTATACACCTTGATTTGGCTAATTATCACCTGACAACACCTCACGTGCACTCGTTCGCTAATTTCCCACGGAAATTTCCCCTTTGAAATATGCCGTATAATCTATTCTCGTAAAAAAAAAAAATTATATAAGAAAGGAAGGGAGAAGCCAAAGTGACATTTACATTCACCTGGAACTACCTACTTTTTTCTGTATTTTCGAGATTTCCTACTAATCATTTTTTAGCATGTACTGCTACTGTCCACCAATAGTCCGCACTCCTAATCTCATCTGTACTCCCATCCATTGTTGACAATTTAGCCATTTTCCCCCGTTCTTGACTCCCCTCCCTACCTCCCCTCCAGTACCCTCTCACCCCTCCCTACCTCACCTCCTTTACCCTTTCCTATTGCCTGCCCTGCCGTGCTGCGCTAAGCAAATCTCCCCGGATTTTTCCACAGATTTCATCCATTGAAATAAGCCCTATGCCCTATACTTATACAAAATAATATATCCCATCCATCCATTGCCAGACGCCATGTATCCCAAACCGGGTGGCCAAGGGCATAGAGTTAGTTGTTTTACAGGGAGGGGCACTAATCCTCCACCAACCCCACTTGACACGTAGGGATGCCAACAGCATCTGGTGTTCCCAGGCGGTCACCCATCCAAGTACTAACCAGACCCAACGTTGCTTAACTTCGCTGATCGGACGGGAAGCGGTGTACTCAACGTGGTATAACAAAAAAAAAATAAAGTCAGTGATAGTGGTATACACCAGGAATTGGCTAATTATCACCTGACAATACCTCACATGCATTCATTCGCTAAATTCCCACCGTAATTTCCCCTTTGAATTATGCCTTGTAATCTATTTCTGTAATAAAAATATATATCAGACAGGAAGGGAGAAGCCTAAGTGACATTTACATTCACCTGGAACTACCTATTTCTTTATGTATTGCCGAGATTTTCTACCAATAATTTCTTAGCATGTAAGTTAGCAGCTGTCAGCCCCATTGTCACTGTAAACCCTTGCCTTCTCAGATAAGCCGCGCCATTTAGTTCCTTGTCCTCCTCTGTAGTCAAAGCATGTCGCACTCACGCCCTGCCATTTCTGCCACTTCTGCACCCATTGCAAAAGGCCCCGTGACCTCTACACCCAGAAAAACTCGTGGGGGAAGCAGGAAAGGACTAGCTCTGCAGTGGAACGTGAACTTTATTTTTTTTTTATGTGAGGAAGAAGGAACCAAAGGCAATGAGCCCGCAATTACT
>NW_027642776.1:77500-85550 GCF_032717465.1 Coenobita brevimanus | reverse complement strand
CACCAAACATCTTAGAACAAATATCTGATCTACACACCCTTTCCCCTTCCTAAATCCTCCTTGTTCTTCTCCAACTAGTTCCTCTGTTATATGTCTAACCCTATCAATGAGTATTCTACCATATATTTTTCCAGTCACACTAAGAAGGCAAATACACATACTTCTCTCTTCCCTTTTCCTTTGTATCGCCAAATCGCTTCCTGTATACCATGAAAACACTTACTGCACTGGGTGGTATCTATATACCCTAACTTTCTTGTACCTTGCGTGTCAGATAAGCAACGAAGTGGGTTAGTGGGGCGTTAGTGTCCCGCCCTGTAAAATAACACGCTAACACTCGAGAGAGAGAGAGAGAGAGAGAGAGAGAGAGAGAGAGAGAGAGAGATTGACCCTGACCAACCACCAGTTGACGACTAATGACTGGAGGAGGGATAATTTGAGGATGGCAACAGGGAATGTTATTACATGCACTTATAATAAAAGGACACACCACCAAAACCCGCTGCAGTGGTACGCTGCGGCTTGTATAGCAACAATTGCTAAAACTGAAATTATAAGAAGTAATGCAACATATAAGAGGGAATTTCACCTCCTTTCACTACTAAATGTCTCACTTAAACTGATTTGTTATATAATGACGTAGCCAAAGTAAAATATTCAGGACACCAGAGTACAGAAGAGATATATCTTGTATGTTCTGTGTAATACACGTACCTCAAACCATGTATTCCTCTGTTCTTTCAGTTTCACTTTGCCGTATATTTTGGCAACTCTTACCTATTTTCTTAGGATACTTTTCCCTTTACTCAAAGCCACTTTAGTTTGTAGCATGCTTCATCATATTCTCTTAGTGTTCCCTTCGTTTCTTTCCCACGCCATCCGTCCTTCTGGATCTCGTACTCAGTGTATTATCTTAGCTCTGTCCTCTTTTTTTTCTCTGCCACCATACCAGCAAATCTTGACCAAAATGCTTCATTTCCCAAAAACCGATTATTTGTTTACTTTTTATTTCAGCGACATCTTCCCTTTGTCAGCTATCGTCTCAACCTCTTAGCTTTCCTCCCATCTTCCTCTTTTCATTTGATGTGCTACCTTTAGCAGAACTCAGCCAACCCCTCAGGTCCCCCCCCCCCTTCCTATGTCTCTGTTAATCAATCTCTCTCTCTCTCTCTCTCTCTCTCTCTCTCTCTCTTCCAATCATTTGGCAGATCACCTCAGCCTCTTAGGTCTCCTCTTCCCCTTTTTTCAGCGCCATTATTTTTTTTCCCTCCCCCACCCCCTTTACTGACTCTATACACCCACATTGGTGTCTGCCGCCTCAAGTTACAGATATTTTATGAATGGAGGACGCCAGTAATCTGGTGTTTGGATTATTATGTTTTTATTCATTTATTTTTCCTCCCTCTGTTCTGTTATTTAAAAAAAAAAAAAAAAAACCTCTCTCCCACTGCCTTATTGTCTTTTCTCCTCCTCCTTCCCACAAATTCGCTACCTGAGCCTCCCCATCACTGCTCCCTTTCTCTCTCCCTTGTCCATATCCCTCGCTTTTTTCTCATCAGTACTTGATTTCTTTCCTTGTTATCCTCTGATCTTCCACTGACACTGTCCATCCTTCATTATCTTCTCCCTTTCTCGTCCCACTTCTCTTTTACCTCAACATTTTGGAAGGTGGCTGTGGTGGAGTAGATACAGCAGGCGGCTGCTGTCCGCAAGGACCAGAGGCTGATCTAAAGCTGGGGCGGGGAACTGATTATATAGGCCTACTTCACTTTTCCCTCTTAACGTCACCTGCCTTCAGACTCGTTTCTTTCACTGATCATATTTTCCCAATTTACTCTTCTTATGAGCTCTCTGACTGTTTTCTGTCCCTCTTTCTCCCACTTTTACTTTCTCGCCTGCTCCCTTTTGGAGCGGCGGTGTATTTATAATTTTTATTTATTCATTTACTTATTTACTTGATTGCAAAGTTTTATATGCGGGTGTAGGGGATGGGGGATATTTCATTATCCTCATATAACTTTTACTGAATTGGGATCACTGCTGACTAACTATAACATCTGCAGTTTAGTGAGCCTCTTCAAGAGCCAATATAGTGGCATGGAGAGACCAAGAATAAGATAAAAATAACGTCCTTGGGCTGACGGTCTTGGGTTATTTTTGCACCCTTTCTTTTCAGGTTTTCTGCTTAAAAACTCTGTGTCTGTTTCACAATACTACCTTCGTACGCGCTGTTCCTGCTACTCCCTCAAGCTTTCTCTTTCAGTACAAAGAACTCCCGATATTTTTTCTACAGTCATATCTCTGTTCATCGTCTCCTTATGTCAGACCAATTTTTCTCCTTGATACTACTTTCTTTGTTACTCTCACTTTCCATCTCATTCGGGACAGGTAAATCTCCCAGTATCCCATTTAATAACATTGTTATGGGTACTCATATCATTCCTTTCTCTTACATTATTTTTCCATATTCTCCTTTCATCCCTTTTAAAGCAGAAAACTATTCATATGAATTCCTAACCACGTCTGCCACTGTTATTCAGTTATCTATATATCTCTTTCGCTTCAGTCCTCGAGGATCACTCCTGTCTATATTGCCCATTTTCCCCGTTGTTTTTGAAGTAGAATATTCTCCCTTTATCCCCAGCCAACTTTCCTTATTTATATTCCAGTATTTTGCCCTCTGGATATCTATTTCCTTTCGCAGACCATTCCTTTTTCGAATGTCTTCCTTTCCTATTTCTCACTCATTCTCATCCATTACAGCAGATCACCTCTGTGTATTTTTATTGCTACTGTTATTGTTGCCAGACCTCCCACATGCCGATCTAGGAACGCAGTAGTCTCCGAATCACTTACTGTAACAGGGGAGCCCAGTGCCCGTCAGCCAGGCCCAGCACCGGCACCATCAATGAAGTTTACACGTGAGCATCGTGTTTACAGCCCCGAGATATATAAAATATATGACTAAAATATTGTATACATGTCACAAGACCTATGGCTAGAAGGACAAGTAAATGGAGGGAAACAAATGCGTAAAATTTTTCAGCCTGTAGATATCTAGCATTCTATACAACCCAGACATCTGTGTGTGTGTGTGTGTGTGTGTGTGTGTGTGTGTGTCTAGCATTCTATACAACCCAGACATCTGTGTGTGTGTGTGTGTGTGTGTGTGTGTGTGTGTGAGAGAGAGAGAGAGAGAGAGAGAGAGAGAGAGAGAGAGAGACTCTAAAACTTAATGGGAAAACAATAACTGTTCCACCCCCTGCCTCTCTTCTTCGCCTAATCCTTCCTAATAAATGTCATTCATTTGTATGAAATATATATTTCTATTTAGCTGAATTGTGTTGTTGGAGGGTCCGGCTAGTACAGTCTACGCTTTATAAGTAAATCAATATGTTCCGGTCTCTTATATACCGATTCCCTAGAGTATTCCTGTCTCTTTACAGTAAGTCCCGTTGTCCCCCCTCCCCTCTCTCTCTCTCTCTCTCTCTCTCTCTCTCTGTTTGCTTTCTTTTCAGAACAGCAAGCTCTCTATGTATTCTTTTCACTTTATATTCATATAACTTTTTCATTTTCCTTCTTTGCAGATCATTTCCTATTTTTGTATCTTTGTTTCCCTGTTTTCCCTCCTTCATTCCCATTCAGTACATCAAACTTATGTATCACTTACAAATACCATTATTGTCGATATACTCCTGCATCCTGAGTTTCTGTTCCATAGTTTTCCTCGCACATCATTTCTTTCTCATGTTTGTTCCTCTCCCAGTTATCCCTTCCTTCACGTTAAACCTTTACTACCCCTGTCACGTAAAGGAGTGCGCGTAATTCCTGGCTGTGGCGCATAACTCTCGCTCAAGAGCCTTCAGAACAGTCGCGTAGAGATATTTTACTTCTAACTCTCATAGGAAAGTTACTATTCATCATTTTGAAGATGAAGAGTTTTGCTGTCATGCATTGTTCAAAAAGACAATATATACAAAATGAAATGTAAAAAAGGGGAGAAGTTAGCTGACATGCTAAAGTTTTACATTTTCCATTAATAAACGGGAAAAAAAAAACTTCAAGAAATATTTTTTGCTTCAGTACGTAGCAGGATAAATTTCCTATCCAATAATGCATTATTTGTTGTATTTTCTTCAATAATAACGCAGTATATATACAAGAGAAAAAGGAGCATATGTGTTCAGCGGGAGGTCAAGAGGTGTACACGCTACCTATGAGGAATCTCACACCACACTGAGCCGAGTAAAACAAGTGAGCACACACGCACCAGCAGTGGCAGGCTTAGCTCCGCCCGCTTTTGCCCGTCATCCAACAAAAATGACGACTCCCTAAATATGTCCTTAGAGATTACATCGGATGACGGGCAATGTCGTCATACTGACGTCAGAGGTTGACAAATGCATGACGGCCCAGCCCGTCATCGGTATGTTTATGAGCTACTTGTAGTGTCCTTAACCATTTTGCTTCTTTTGTCTCTTCACTTACTTTCCCCGCAGTTGATTCCTTTCTCCTTCGCCCCCTTACTTTATTGCAGCTTGCATCTGAAACACCGGCCATGGCAACTCAGGGCACCACCACACTCCCAGGAGCACACTACGGAGGGGTATACGGCGCGCGCCACGTCCATGCAGTGCAGACATAAGTCCCACTAGGCCGCACTTCCCTATTCCTTGGAATGCACCCAGTGCAACCACCCCAGTCCAAGTGCACTACCTTTCGGCCGAGATAGCCTTCACCAGGATCGGGGTGGAGCTGAAAAATCAGCTCCAAGCAGCACCCCAGTGATGGTCAGTAGCCACGCAAAACAAGAGACGGCCTGTAGCCACTCCAATGAACAGGAGGCGGCCTGTAGCCGCCCTGACACAAAGGCGACAGTCTCTAGCTGCGCCCTTCTGATGGCCGGTAGCCGCACACAAAAAAAGACAATGGCCTGTAGCTGTGTCCCAAAAGAGAAGGCCTGTAGCTGCTCTGACAGGTGCTGCTCAAACTCCCTGCAGAACCCGTGACGGCCTGTTGCCACACGTGGGGAGAGAACGGTACGCCCCCTCTCCTTCTGCAGTTGCCCCGGAGGGCACGACACCAGTGACGGCCTGTGGCCACGCCAGTATGCAGGAGATGGCCTGTAGCCGCTCTTCGTCTGCGGTTCCATCAGGGAGTTGGGCCCCGGTGATGGCCAGTAGCTGCACTGACAGTGAAGGGACGGCCTGTAGCCGTCCTCCGTTTGTTGCCCAAGGGAACTCGGCAACGGCCAGTAGCTGCACCGGGGAGGGACGCCAAAGTCCCTCGTCCCCTGTGACTCTGCAGCGTGAGGGTGACCTGCAATAAGCCCTGCCTGACAGAGGGAGAGCAGGCCGCCTCTCTGTCCACCCAGACCAAGGCAACCTCCAGGAGGAGGACTTCCACCCCGAGGACTGGTGGAGAGGCCCGGTGTTATCCCCCGGGTTATTCTCCATCCAGTTGGCCCCCGAGGAGGATCCCCACCTGATGGACTCCTGCTGGGAGCAACTCCGCAGTACCACCCTGACAGCAGCGCAGCAGGAAGGAGACAACAGCTGACAGGCCTTCGAGGTCGCCCACAGGACTCCAGGGTGAAACCTCTCCCCTCACCGATGAAGGTGGCACCCTTCCTCCACCAGGTGCCAAAGGGAGCCCCTCTAGAACTTGTTCGGCCTTAGCCCTGAGGGCCAGACCCCAGTCCCCAGCCCCGACAGTGAGGGACGCTTCACCACGCCCAGCCCGAGCCCTCGACGAGAGATGACGCCCCTGCGAGTTGTCCCGTGGCAGCGGGACGAAAGGACTCCTGAAGGGACTCCACCTGCTCCAGGCCGACCACTGTGAGTCCCCAGGCCTTCCCCCTTCCCCTTTGCCCGACCAGTGATTATGACACATAGTTCTCACAGACAGTAAGAGAGGCAGAGACTGTGCAGTGTATGCGAATAGTGAAATCCAGTGCCATGATAAAAGACTCTCGTGACAGTGTATATCCACCTTGAGCAAAACGAGAGGCAAAACTCAGTGTCGTAATAACTCTGTGACAATGCCTATCCACCGTGTGTAAATCCAGTGACAGTATACATATATATATCGTAAATCAAGGAATAGAGTCAGAGTCAGATTAAGGTCTCTTGAACTACCCTGCGCACAGCAAAACCTATATTTTACCCTCTCACTGTGAAACGAGCCTCACGTACAAGGACTGTGAAAACTGAATTGCCTCTTTACCCAGACTAAGCCCATTGCCTACCTAGTATCCTGCATGATATTCGGGACCCATCTCCCAGCCTGTGTATTAACTTTGTTTAGCATATCGTGTGTATTGTCTTCCCGTTCTGTAGCAGAGAATTTGCTAATATACGTGTAAGGTTGTTGTCCTGTGTTTTGATGCCCCGTTCCTCTCATACTGTGTCTAAGCTCCGGTCTAGAAAGGGGACTCCGTTGCACCCTAGGCATTCTTAGGGAGGGAAGCCGACCTAAAACCTCCTAGCATAACAGCTTCATTGTTGAGGGTTGATAATTCAGTCTTTATCATCTTTACTACTGGTGTAAATGTTATACCAGTATCATTCCTTCCCTCTCCTTTGTTTCCTTTATCTTACACCATTAGTTTCTCATTACCTTCCTTTCCTTCACCTTCCTCCTTTCATGCTCGCTTCAGCACATTCTTCCCTGCATATTCTTCACTATTATTGTTACCTTTCTTTCTCATACTTGTTGTTTCACTCGCCCGTTTCCGTCCTTGCGATACATTTCTCCTGCATTTTCTTCTTATCATACCGGTAACATCCCTGTCTTTCTTGATATACATATATTCTCGTCTCGTTTACTTCTTTAGTTCAATAACGTGTGCTTTTGTTTTCTTATATATTTCTGTTATTTCCAGATGACATTAATCATTTTCCTAGGGACTTCTCTAAATGCAGTAATTAGATATTTTCATCTTTACCACTTCACTACGAAAGGGACTTCCCAGGCTAAATACAAATTGAAGTAAGTAGCAAGGGTAAGCCAGTACAATACAAACTGAAGTAAGTAGCAAGGGTAAGCCAGTACAATACAAACTGAAGTAAGTAGCAAGGGTAAGCCAGTACAATACAAACTGAAGTAAGTAGCAAGGGTAAGCCAGTACAATACAAACTGAAGTAAGTAGCAAGGGTAAGCCAGTACAATACAAACTGAAGTAAGTAGCAAGGGTAAGCCAGTACAATACAAACTGAAGTAAGTAGCAAGGGTAAGCCAGTACAATACAAACTGAAGTAAGTAGCAAGGGTAAGCCAGTACAATACAAACTGAAGTAAGTAGCAAGGGTAAGCCAGTACAATACAAACTGAAGTAAGTAGCAAGGGTAAGCCAGTACAATACAAACTGAAGTAAGTAGCAAGGGTAAGCCAGTACAGTACATCATTTGATTCAAAGGAATATGTGACTTTTATCCTTCTCTCATTAATAGTCATTCTCCCTTCCAGCTGCTTCACATTATCCTTCAATACTCCCAATCTCCCTCCCTTGATTTTATACTGTTATCAAACTTTTCATGTTTATTTTCAAACCTACATTAGTTACCCCTCCATCCACCCAGTTTTACATTCACGCTGTCTATTATTTCATCACCAACACCCTTCCAAACACCAAATCTCATTCCCTTGTTTCGCCGTCACTTCTTCCCTTCCACGTTGTTTTCCATATATTTTCACAACTTTTATCTCACTTTCATATCTTCTTACACAGTAAGTTATCCTCTATCCATCCTGTTACATTTCGTTTTTTATTCATTTTCATTTTTATCCCTTTCAATGTCTTTCGCAACGTTCTTCTCTTCCCTCTTCGTCCTTCCTCCAGGTGTACTTATATTCCTCCATAAAAAGATATTAAAACCATTGTTCTGTCATTATTTCCAACCTCTCAGTATTTATTAACCCTCTTTTTCTGGTCGATATCTTCGCTCCTTCTCTGTTCGTATTTCTTCCATCTATCCACTTCTGTTTCCTTGCTCCTTCATTATTCCATTCGGTTTTGATTTCAGTCATTCTCCATTACATCTCATATTTCC
>NW_027642776.1:0-72500 GCF_032717465.1 Coenobita brevimanus | reverse complement strand
TTTGGCTTTGAAATGAGTATAGAGAAAGTAGGAGGATACAGAAAAGGGTTTGTTGTCAGTTGCCTCAGACAGCTGAGTCTCAGTTAGGAAAAGAAGGTTAGGTTTAGAGGAGGAGAGGTGGTGCTCAACAGAGCGAAAGTTAGAGGAAAGGCTGCGAATGTTGCAGAAATGAAGAAGTGAATCAGACAGTGGTTCCAAGCAGCTCGAGTCGTTACCGGGAGAGGGGTGGAGGGTGGGGGCATTTATGCCCCCACCCCCCTGGGAATTCCGAGGGTATGTATTTTGTAGCCATGATTTTTTTTTAATTTCGGGAAAGGAAGTGTAGTGTGTGCTGTGCATGTAGTTTGGTGTTGACAGTTAGAGAAACTTGTATTGGAGAGCATGCTGGCCTACTCTCTGTGTTACTGAAACACTGAAAAAGTTCAGCAAAGGGAGATGGTCGAGAGGGCTGATGAAACTGGAGCTCCAGCTCTCCCTGTCATCAGCTTTCCATCCACCTTGGGAGTACTGCCCTGCTCGACTGGTGCTACAGTACTTGCCAATAGGAGCCTAAAAAATGCTTTTTTGGCTTTCTTGACGGCATGCTAATGGTTCTGTGTGAGATGTGTAAGGCCCCCATTGGTAGCAGGTGCCTCCACTCTTTGTGTATGACTGAAGATTACTCTTAAGACAGCCTAGTGGCTAGTTAGCCGGGAGAGGCGGAGTAAGTCTACTTTATAAGCTCGAGGACCATGTGAGAGACAATTTTTTTTGTCACTTTTTTGGTCATACATTTTGACACATTTTGTCACCTTTTGTCACGTTACACTTTTTGTCACATTTTGTTGCATTTTTCCACATATTTTCACACATTACTAAACACGTTACTTTAATTACAATACACACTGTTTGTGCACCATTTCCCATTTTTGGTTCACTACTCTATTTAACACTAGTGTGTGATTTATATCTGGATTATATCATCGACGAGTTCTCCTAGTTCCTCGAGCTCTGTAAGTACGTTGCCTCCACTGATTGTAATCTGGTTAGGTAAGAAATAATTATTTTTATATTTGTATTCTGAGGCCTATGTGAATTCCCCTTTGTAAAACAAATCCTGGTTTCTTCTTCGGTGTGTGTATGTTATAGTGTAAGGTAAGGAACGGCCATACCACGTCGAATACACCGCTTCCCGTCTGATCAGCGAAGTTAAGCAACGTTGGGTCTGGTTAGTTCTTGGATGGGTGACCGCCTGGGAACACCAGACGTTGTTGGCATCCCTACGTGTCAAGTTGGGTTGGTGGAGGATTAGTGCCCCTCCCTGCAAAACAATTAACTCTAAGCCTTTGGCCACCCCATTTGGGATACATGTCTGGCAATGAATGAATGAAAAAGTTAGTTTTCAATCTTATTCCTTTTGGTGCTTAATTAAGGGTTAAGAGTGCACCGTAATATATACCCCCATAACAATTTGGCTACCTCCTGCCAGGATAGCTCTGTGACATAATATTGGTAACTTTAGCCACATACACAGTGCTTACTCCTATCTACTTAACTATAATCAGTAATCATGGCCCTAATTAGTGATAGTGATGTGATAGTGATTTTTGGAATCCAAGCCTTCCCCAACCAGAGTGAAAACACTCAAAAACATGAGCTCATATTGCCTGCCCAGGCCTTACAGTTGAGATTTTCTGCCTCAGTCACTAAGACTGTTACTTGATCGAATATTTGACACCATGTTTGAGCAAAGTGAGTCCTCCATAGCTAGTTCAAAGCCATCTGATACTGCACAAGGTGTTGACCCTGAGATTTTGGAGTCGGAGATACCTGGCCCCAGTGATTTTTCTGCTCATGATGCTGGTGACAAAGTGCAACTTGAGCTAGCCAGAATTAAGCTGAGGGAACTAGAAGTGCAAGCCATAATAAGAGAACAAGAATGGAATGCTAAAATGAGAGAAACAGAATCGAATGCTCAGATGAGTGTTATAATTACAAGCTCAAGTGAGACAAAAAGAAATGGATCATGAAATCACACTGGAGTACTCTGATAGTTCACCTCTAGCTAGCAGTAGTTCAACTGCCAGGGAATATTTTGATGTTGCTAGGAACATTAAGCTAGTACCTCCCTTTAATGAGCAAGACGTCACTAAGTACTTCCGTATGTTTGAAAAGGTGGCAGGTCGTCTCTCGTGGCCAAAAGGCTGCACTGCTGCAGAGTATTTTGAAAGAAAAGGCTCAAAGGCTTATATTTCATTATCAGTTGATCAAGTGCTAACTATGATTGTTTAAAAGAGGCCATTCTAAAAGCATATGAACTCGTGCCAGAGGTATATAGATCTACCTTTAAACAGAAAAATCAGACTCATGTGGAATATGTTTAAGTACTCACAGACTTATTTGATCAATGATTACATTCGAGGAAAGTTGATGATTAAACTGAGAGAATTAATGATCTTGGAATACTTCGCTGGTAACATAGATAGGGATGTTGCTACACACCTAATACAGAAAGATTTAGATACCCTAGCTGAGGCTGCTGTTGTAGCAGATAATATAGTATAATTCATAAGCATGAACGTAAGCCTCAGTCATTTTTAAGGGTAGGAGAGTGAACCACCCAGTTTTTGTGAACCCTTCTGGTAAAGGCAAGTTAATGTCAAGTGACACTAGTGGGAACACTGCAACCCCAGAGCATGTTAGTTCCACGAAAGTAATTGAGGACAGTGTTGCCAGAGGGTCAAGAAAAAGTGTCAGGTTTTGCCAGTATTCCCAGAAAACGGGGCACTTGGAAGATTGTTGCTGGAAAAAACGAGGGAAAAGTTCCAATGTGAAACCTACTACAATACTTTGGTAAACTCTTGGGGATCTTGTGACACCAACAGAGAGCAGCCACCCGCAGATATTGTTAGCGGTGGTCAGACACCCCCCCAGCAGGTGCATATTGTTGATAAGGCCAGATTGGAGCTGTCAATGGTTGATAGACAGACTCCTGTAGAGCCACTGTTAGACACTAGTAAGAATTGAGCAGTGCAGCCGTCAAGTTCAGGTGAGAGTGGTAATAAGACTTCATCAGAGTGTCCTCCCCCAAGCAGTACACAAAGTGACTCCTTCTCAGATCATTTATTTGCTAACTTCATATCTAAGGGGTTAGTTTCACTTGATGGAAAAAGTGGTCAGGAAGTCACTATAGTTAGAGACACAGGAGCTTCACAGTCACTAATACTGAAGGGGATTGTTGATGTAGCTGACCCTAATGAATGTGTCTTGTTGCAGGGTATAGCTGAGTTTGTATCTGTTCCCCTAGTTGAGGTGAAGCTCCAGTCAGAGTTAGTTACTGGTTCAGTGAGTGTGGGTGTTGCCTGTACCAGGGGTCAGTTTTCTTTTGGGTAATGACTTGGCGGAAGAACAAATGAGTGTTGTTCCCTGAGTGTCAAAAACTCCCGTGAGTGAGGATAGGTCTACAGATTCGTAAGTTGTACGGTATGTCCTAAATTGTTTCCCGCATGTGTTGCAACTAGAGCTATGATGGCAAAGGTCAGCCTTGAGAATATTGACAGTAATGGCACTGGCAATGCCGACGAAGATTTTGGGCTTGGTGTTACCTTTCTCGCCCAGTTAAATGACTCAGAGGTTGATGATTATCCCCAGACTGATGTAAATGCAAAGTTAGCTGATATGCAAAGTTCTGATCAAGAGATTGCCACCTTAATTGGGTCAGCAGTTAGGGAAGATGAATGTGAGTCTGAATGGACAGAAAGTTATTATATAAGGCCAAACAACGTGTTAATGCGAAGACGGCGACCTCCTAGTGTTGCTTATGATAACAGGTGGGAGACTGTGCACCAGGTGGTGGTTCCAAGACCCTATAGGCAAAAAATTATGTCCGTTGCTCATGACTCTTCTTTAGCAGGTCAGTTGAGGTGAGGAAGACTCTCTCCCGCATCTGCCAGCATTTTTACTGGCCTGGAATCCGTTAAGATGTCTCCCGGTTCTGTAGGTCATGTCACACCTGTCAGCTAGTCAGTAAGAGCAATAAGCCCATCCCTGTGGGTCCTTTGATTCCTCTACCTGTGTCTGAGGCTCCATTTACTAGAGTCCTTGTGGAAATTGTTGGCTCTTTGCCTAAGACCCCCTCAGGCCACCAGCACATCCTCACAATGTTAGGCATGGCCACTAGATATCCCAAAGCCATTCCTTTGAGAAATATTTCAGCTAAATTGGTTGTCAAAGATATACCGACCTTCTTTACCTGTTTTGGTCCCCCTAAGGAAGTTCAGTCAGATCAAGGTAGTAATATTAATTCCAAACTGTTCAGACAAACCCTAAAGGAGTCAGGAATCTCCCAGATCACTTCCTCAGCATATCATCCTCAGAGTCAGGGTGAATTAGAGATGTATCACCAAACTTTGAAGTGTATGCTTAAAAAGTTGTGTGGAGATGAAACGGAATGGGACAAGTGTTGCCTTTCCTACTTTTTGCAACCAGAGAGGCACCAAGCGAACCCTTGGGCTACTCCCCATTTCAGTTAATCTTTGGCCTTGAAGTAAGAGGTCCTCTTAAACTTCTCAAAGAACAATGGGTCAAGGATGATGACCAAATTAACTTGCTGGAGTACGTGTCAAAATATAAAGAAAAACTGGCCTATATTATGGAAGTAGCCAGGGCACACTTGGAGTCCTCTCAGGAGAAGATGAAGAGGTGGTATGACCACTCTAAGAAAGTTAGGTGCAGAGTGTTTCACCCAGGGGAGCAAGTTCTTGTCTTGCTTCCCATTCATGGTCAGCCTCGGCAGGCAAATTTTGCAGGCCCTCATGTAGTGGAGAAGAGGGTAGGTGAAGTAAATTATGTCATTATACCCCAGACCGGAGGAAGGAATGAAGATTGTCCCATGTAAATATGTTGAAGGAGTACCACAGGCGAGACGTGGACCCCCCTAGAGCTGCATGTGTGGTGTCGGCTGTCGAGTTGGTGGAGGATGAGGGCTGCCCTTTGACTTTGGACCAGACGACCAGTTGGAGAGAAAACCAGGGTGTTTGGAGTACATTGACTGATAAACTCTCCCATTTGACTGCAGAGCTGTCTGTCGAACTTGTTGCCCTTCTCAGGAAGTTCCCTGATGTCTTCCGGGACACCCCAGGATGGACGAAAGTGGCACAGCATGACGTGGATATTGGAGACGCCAGCCCTGTCAAGCAGTCACACTGCCGGGCTAGTCCTCAGAAGCAGACCATCACTCATGAGGAACTGAACTACATGTTGCAGCAGAGGATAATTGACTCATGTCAAAGTGAGTGGTGCACCATGGTCATAATGGTTCCAAAAACCTGGTGGATCACATCACATTTGCATTGATTATCGTGAAGTCAACTCCTTTACCAAGACTGATATTTACCCACTTCCCAGAGTAGATGATTGTGTGAACGCGATAGGCAGTGCTAAGTTTATTACAAAATTAGATTTGATGAAGGGATATTGGCAAGTCCCACTCACAGAAAGGGCCTGAGAAATTTCCTGTTTTGTGGTCAGTGGCAATTCATATAAATGTAAGGTCATGCCCTATGGTATGAAGAATGCTCCTGCCACCTTCCAAAGGTTGATCAATGATCTCATCACAGATGTAGAAGGTTGTAAGACTTACATTGATGATGTTATTTTTAGTGACACCTGGGAACAACACCTGAGCCAACTAGATCCCTTGCTGCAGAGACTGTCCTCTGCTAATTTAGCACTTAATTTAACTAAATGTGAATTTGTAAGGGCTCAAGTGTAGTACATAGGTTATGTGGTCGGTTTAGGCCAAGTGAGTCCACCTGATGTCAAAGTTCAGGCCATAGTCAATTCCACCCAACCCAAAAATAAGAGAGTTGCAACGATTCTTGGGTATGGTAGGGTAATCCAGACGTTTTGTCCTGAACTTCTCTGATCTTGTAGCTCCCCTCACTGATTTGTTAAGAAAAGGAGTCAAGTATGAGTGGATGTCAGAATGTGAGGATGCCTATTCTAAAGTCAAAGCAATCCTATCAAGTCACCCAGTGCTTCAAGCTCCAAGTTTTGATAAACCCTTTAAATTAGCTGTTGATGCCAGTGGCCTAGGGGCTGGTGCAGTTATGCTTCAGGATAATGATCAAGGCTTTGAGATGCCTGTGTGCTATTCTAGCAAAAAATTCAATAAGACCCAGAGAAATTATTCAACTATTGAGAAAGAACTCCTTGCATTCATACTTGCCCTTCAACACTTTTCTGTTTACGTTGGTCCAGGGTCAGGTGATGTGGTAGTGTACACTGATCACCACCCTCTGAAATTTTTGTCCCAGTTTAAGGACCAAAATCTTAGATTGGTGGCTCAGTCGGTAGAAAGGTGGCCTGCAGTCCTACCGGATCTAGATTCAAATCCCCGCTGGGGCAGGGAACAGTTTAAGGATTTGAATTTAATAAAAAACAGACTTTACTGATCTACCAGAAGACTCGCCTCATGTCGTAAAAACACCCCAGTTACTATCAATACACCAGTCCTGTATGAGACAGCCCTAGCATGGCCTTGGGAGCAGGCTGTGAAGCCTATGCTCAGAGTTAGACGTTAAAAAAAAAAAAAAGAAGATTGACCAGCTGGCCCAATTTTTCCAGGAATATTCCCTTGATGTGCGCCATATAATGGTGTTACTAATGTTTTAACAGATTACCTGTCCAGAACTTAAAATTGAACAGTATCTAGAAATTTCCCCTTAGGAAATTGCTTCTCTCAGGTAGGGAGGTGTCACTGATGTTGTTACTCCAGTAGTGAATTGGTGAAATATAAGTTGAGAAGATAATGTAAGGAGATAAGCGAGCCATCAAGAACGATAAATCTTTTGTGTTATCAGGTTTGCTGCCTGTGAGGGTATAACCCTATCTTCGCTGTATTACTTAGCGGTCAGTTTTTCTGCTTCTGGGCAGATAACGCTTGTTGCTTTTCCCAGAAATTATACAGAGACCCTTTTGTCCTTGACCATAAGTGGGTGTGACTTATAGTGTTGGAGGAGGAAAATGAGAGTACTTGCCAATAGGAGTCTAAAAAATGCTTTCTTGGCTTTCTTGACGGCATGCTAATGGTTCTGTGTGAGATGTGTAAGGCCCCCATTGGTAGCAGGTGCCTCCACTCTTTGTGTATGACTGAAGATTACTCTTAAGACAGCCTAGTGGCTAGTTAGCCGGGAGAGGCGGAGTAAGTCTACTTTATAAGCTCGAGGACCATGTGAGAGACACACTTTTTTGTCACTTTTTTGGTCATACATTTTGACACATTTTGTCACCTTTTGTCACGTTACACTTTTTGTCACATTTTGATGCATTTTTCCACATATTTTCACACATTACTAAATACGTTACTTTAATTACAATACACACTGTTTGTGCACCGTTTCCCATTTTTGGTTCACTACTCTATTTAACACTAGTGTGTGATTTATATCTGGATTATATCATCGACGAGTTCTCCTAGTTCCTCGAGCTCTGTAAGTACGTTGCCTCCACTGATTGTAATCTGCTTAGGTAAGAAATAATTATTTTTATATTTGTATTTTGAGGCCTATGTGAATTCCCCTTTCTAAAACGAATCTTGGTTTCTTCTTCGGTGTGTGTATGTTATAGTGTAAGGTAAGTAACGGCCATACCACGTCGAATACACCGCTTCCCGTCTGATCAGCGAAGTTAAGCAATGTTGGGTCTGGTTAGTACTTGGATGGGTGACCGCCTGGGAACACCAGACGTTGTTGGCATCCCTACGTGTCAAGTTGGGTTGGTGGAGGATTAGTGCCTCTCCCTGTAAAACAATTAACTCTAAGCCCTTGGCCACCCCATTTGGGATACATGTCTGGCAATGAATGAAAAAGTTAGTTTTCAATCTTATTCCTTTTGGTGCTTAATTAAGGGTTAAGAGTGCACCGTAATATATACCCCCATAACAATTTGGCGACCTCCTGCCAGGATAGCTCTGTGACATAATACTGGTAACTTTAGCCACATACACAGTGCTTACTCCTATCTACTTAACTATAATCAGTAATCATGGCCCTAATGAGTGATAGTGATGTGATAGTGATTTTTGGAATCCAAGCCTTCCCCAACCAGAGTGAAAACACAAAACACGAGCTCATATTGCCTGCCCAGGCCTTACATTTGAGATTTTCTGCCTCAGTCACTAAGACTGTTACTTGATCGAATATTTGACACCATGTTTGAGCAAAGTGAGTCCTCCATAGCTAGTTCAGAGCCATCTGATACTGCACAAGGTGTTGACCCTGAGATTTTGGCGTCGGAGATACCTGGCCCCAGTGATTTTTCTGCTCATGATGCTGGTGACAAAGTGCAACTTGAGCTAGCCAGAATTAAGCTTAGGGAACTAGAAGTGCAAGCCATAATAAGAGAACAAGAATGGAATGCTAAAATGAGAGAAACAGAATCGAATGCTCAGATGAGTGTTATAATTACAAGCCCAAGTGAGACAAAAAGAAATGGATCATGAAATCACACTGGAGTACTCTGATAGTCCACCTCTAGCTAGCAGTAGTTCAACTGCCAGGGAATATTTTGATGTTGCTAGGAACATTAAGCTAGTACCTCCCTTTAATGAGCAAGACGTCACTAAAGTACTTCCGTATGTTTGAAAAGGTGGCAGGTCGTCTCTCGTGGCCAAAAGGCTGCACTGCTGCAGAGTATTTTGAAAGAAAAGGCTCAAAGGCTTATATTTCATTATCAGTTGATCAAGTGCTAACTATGATTGTTTAAAAGAGGCCATTCTAAAAGCATATGAACTCGTGCCAGAGGCATATAGGCTTAAATTTAGATCTACCTTTAAACAGAAAAATCAGACTCATGTGGAATATGTTTAAGTACTCACAGACTTATTTGATCAATGGTTACATTCGAGGAAAGTTGATGATTTAACTGAGAGAATTAATGATCTTGGAATACTTCGCTGGTAACATAGATAGGGATGTTGCTACACACCTAACAGAGAAAGATTTAGATACCCTAGCTGAGGCTGCTGTTGTAGCAGATAATATAGTATAATTCATAAGCATGAACGTAAGCCTCAGTCATTTTTAAGGGTAGGAGAGTGAACCACCCAGTTTTTGTGAACCCTTCTGGTAAAGGCAAGTTAATGTCAAGTGACACTAGTGGGAACACTGCAACCCCAGAGCATGTTAGTTCCACGAAAGTAAGTGAGGACAGTGTTGCCAGAGGGTCAAGAAAAAGTGTCAGGTTTTGCCAGTATTCCCAGAAAACGGGCCACTTGGAAGATTGTTGCTGGAAAAAACGAGGGAAAAGTTCCAATGTGAAACCTACTACAATACTTTGGTAAACTCTTGGGGATCTTGTGACACCAACAGAGAGCAGCCACCCACAGATATTGTTAGCGGTGGTCAGACACCCCCCCAGCAGGTGCATATTGTTGATAAGGCCAGGTTGGAGCTGTCAATGGTTGATAGACAGACTCCTGTAGAGCCACTGTTAGACACTAGTAAGAATTGAGCAGTGCAGCCGTCAAGTTCAGGTGAGAGTGGTAATAAGACTTCATCAGAGTGTCCTCCCCCAAGCAGTACACAAAGTGACTCCTTCTCAGATCATTTATTTGCTAACTTCATATCTAAGGGGTTAGTTTCACTTGATGGAAAAAGTGGTCAGGAAGTCACTATAGTTAGAGACACAGGAGCTTCACAGTCACTAATACTGAAGGGGATTGTTGATGTACCTGACCCTAATGAATGTGTCTTGTTGCATGGTACAGCTGAGTTTGTATCTGTTCCCCTAGTTGAGGTGAAGCTCCAGTCAGAGTTAGTTACTGGTTCAGTGCGTGTGGGTGTTGCCTGTACCAGGGGTCAGTTTTCTTTTGGGTAATGACCTGGCGGGAGAACAAATGAGTGTTGTTCCCTGCGTGTCAAAAACTCCCGTGAGTGAGGATAGGTCTACAGAGTTGTAAGTTGTACGGTATGTCCTAAATTATTTCCCGCATGTGTTGTAACTAGAGCTATGACGGCAAAGGTCAGCCATGAGAATATTGACAGTAATGGCACTGGCAATGCCGACGAAGATTTTGGGCTTGGTGTTACCTTTCTCGCCCAGTTAAATGACTCAGAGGTTGATGATTATCCCCAGACTGATGTAAATGCAAAGTTAGCTGATATGCAAAGTTCTGATCAAGAGATTGCCACCTTAATTGGGTCAGCAGTTAGGGAAGATGAATGTGAGTCTGAATGGACAGAAAGTTATTATATAAGGCCAAACAACGTGTTAATGCGAAGATGGCGACCTCCTAGTGTTGCTTATGATAACAGGTGAGAGACTGCACCAGGTGGTGGTTCCAAGACCCTATAGGCAAAAAATTATGTCCGTTGCTCATGACTCTTCTTTAGCAGGTCAGTTGAGGTGAGGAAGACTCTCTCCCGCATCTGGCAGCATTTTTACTGGCCTGGAATCCGTTAAGATGTCTCCCGGTTCTGTAGGTCATGTCACACCTGTCAGCTAGTCAGTAAGAGCAATAAGCCCATCCCTGTGGGTCCTTTGATTCCTCTACCTGTGTCTGAGGCTCCATTCACTAGAGTCCTTGTGGAAATTGTTGGCTCTTTGCCTAAAACCCCCTCAGGCCACCAGCACATCCTCACAATGTTAGGCATGGCCACTAGATATCCCAAAGTCATTCCTTTGAGAAATATTTCAGCTAAATTGGTTGTCAAAGAGATACCGACCTTCTTTACCTGTTTTGGTCCCCCTAAGGAAGTTCAGTCAGATCAAGGTAGTAATACTGTTCAGACAAACCCTAAAGGAGTCAGGAATCTCCCAGATCACTTCCTCAGCATATCATCCTCAGAGTCAGGGTGCATTAGAGATGTATCACCAAACTTTGAAGTGTATGCTTAAAAAGTTGTGTGGAGATGAAACGGAATGGGACAAGTGTTGCCTTTCCTACTTTTTGCAACCAGAGAGGCACCAAGCGAGCCCTTGGGCTACTCCCCCTTTCAGTTAATCTTTGGCCTTGAAGTAAGAGGTCCTCTTAAACTCCTCAAAGAACAATGGGTCAAGGATAATGACCAAATTAACTTGCTGGAGTACGTGTCAAAATATAAAGAAAAACTGGCCTATATTATGGAAGTAGCCAGGGCACACTTGGAGTCCTCTCAGGAGAAGATGAAGAGGTGGTATGACCACTCTAAGAAAGTTAGGTACAGAGTGTTTCACCCAGGCAATCAAGTTCTTGTCTTGCTTCCCATTCATGGTCAGCCTCTGCAGGCAAATTTAGCAGGCCCTTAGGTAGTGGAGAAGAGGTTAGGTGAAGTAAATTATGTCATTATACCCCAGACCGGAGGAAGGAATGAAGATTGTCCCATGTAAATATGTTGAAGGAGTACCACAGGCGAGACGTGGAACCCCCTAGAGCTGCATGCGTGGTGTCGGCTGTCGAGTTGGTGGAGGATGAGGGCTGCCCTTTGACTTTGGACCAGACGACCAGTTGGAGAGAAAACCAGGGTGTTTGGAGTACAACTGACTGATAAATTCTCCCATTTGACTGCAGAGCTGTCTGTCGAACTTGTTGCCCTTCTCAGGAAGTTTCCTGATGTCCTCCGGGACACCCCAGGATGGACGGAAGTGGCACAGCATGACGTGGATATTGGAGACGCCAGCCCTGTCAAGCAGTCACACTCCCGGGCTAGTCCTCAGAAGCAGACCATCACTCATGAGGAACTGAACTACATGTTGCAGCAGAGGATAATTGAGTCATGTCAAAGTGAGTGGCGCACCCTGGTCATAATGGTTCCAAAAACCTGGTGGATCACATCACATTTGCATTGATTATCGTGAAGTCAACTCCTTTACCAAGACTGATATTTACCCACTTCCCAGAGTAGATGATTGTGTGAACGCGATAGGCAGTGCTAAGTTTATTACAAAATTAGATTTGATGAAGGGATATTGGCAAGTCCCACTCACAGAAAGGGCCTGAGAAATTTCCTGTTTTGTGGTCAGTGGCAATTCATATAAATGTAAGGTCATGCCCTATGGTATGAAGAATGCTCCTGCCACCTTCCAAAGGTTGATCAATGATCTCATCACAGATGTAGAAGGTTGTAAGACTTACATTGATGATGTTATTTTTAGTGACACCTGGGAACAACACCTGAGCCAACTAGATCCCTTGCTGCAGAGACTGTCCTCTGCTAATTTAGCACTTAATTTAACTAAATGTGAATTTGTAAGGGCTCAAGTGTAGTACCTAGGTTGGATTAGGCCAAGTGAGTCCACCTGATGTCAAAGTTCAGGCCATAGTCAATTCCACCCAACCCAAAAACAGAGAGAGAGTTGCAACGATTCTTGGGTATGGTAGGGTAATCCAGACGTTTTGTCTTGAACTTCTCTGATCTTGTAGCTCCCCTCACTGATTTGTTAAGAAAAGGAGTCAAGTATGAGTGGATGTCAGAATGTGAGGTTGCCTATTCTAAAGTCAAAGCAATCCTATCAAGTCACCCAGTGCTTCAAGCTCCAAGTTTTGATAAACCCTTTAAATTAGCTGTTGATGCCAGTGGCCTAGGGGCTGGTGCAGTTATGCTTCAGGATAATGATCAAGGCTTTGAGATGCCTGTGTGCTATTCTAGCAAAAAATTCAATAAGACCCAGAGAAATTATTCAACTATTGAGAAAGAACTCCTTGCATTCATACTTGCCCTTCAACACTTTTCTGTTTACGTTGGTCCAGGGTCAGGTGATGTGGTAGTGTACACTGATCACCACCCTCTGAAATTTTTGTCCCAATTTAAGGACCAAAATCTTAGATTGGTGGCTCAGTCGGTAGAGAGGTGGCCTGCAGTCCTACCGGACCCAGATTCAAATCCCCGCTGGGGCAGGGAACAGTTCAAGGATTTGAATTTAATAAAAAACAGACTTTACTGATCTACCAGAAGACCCGCCTCATGTCGTAAAAACACCCCCGTTACTATCAGTACACCAGTCCTGTATGAGACAGCCCTAGCATGGCCCTGGGAGCAGGCTGTGAAGCCTATGCTCAGAGTTAGACAAAAAAAAAAAAAAAAAAAAAAAAAAAAAGATTGACCAGCTGGCCCAATTTTTTCAGGAATATTCCCTTGATGTGCGCCGTATAATGGTGTTACTAATGTTTTAACAGATTACCTGTCCAGAACTTAAAATTGAACAGTATCTAGAATTTTCCCCTTAGGAAATTGCTTCTCTCAGGTAGGGAGGTGTCACTGATGTTGTTACTCCAGTAGTGAATTGGTGAAATATAAGTTGAGAAGATAATGTAAGGAGATAAGCGAGCCATCAAGAACGATAAATCTTTTGTGTTATCAGTTTTGCTGCCTGTGAGGGTATAACCCTATCTTCGCTCTGTTACTTAGCGGTCAGTTTTTCTGCTTCTGGGCAGATAACGCTTGTTGCTTTTCCCAGAAATTATGCAGAGACCCTTTTGTCCTTGACCATAAGTGGGTGTGACTTATAGTGCTGGAGGAGGAAAATGAGAGTACTTGCCAATAGGAGCCTAAAAAATGCTTTCTTGGCTTTCTTGACGGCATGCTAATGGTTATGCGTGAGATGTGTAAGGCCCCCATTGGTAGCAGGTGCCTCCACTCTTTGTGTATGGCATAAGACAGCCTAGTGGCTAGTTAGCCGGGACAGACAAAGTAAGTCTACTTTATAAGCTCGAGGACCATGTGAGAGACACACTTTTTTGTCACTTTTTGGTCATACATTTTGACACATTTTGTCACCTTTTGTCACGTTACACTTTTTGTCACATTTTGATGCATTTTTCCACATATTTTCACACATTACTAAATACGTTACTTTAATTACAATACACACTGTTTGTGCACCGTTTCCCATTTTTGGTTCACTACTCTATTTAACACTAGTGTGTGATTTATATCTGGATTATATCATCGACGAGTTCTCCTAGTTCCTCGAGCTCTGTAAGTACGTTGCCTCCACTGATTGTAATCTGCTTAGGTAAGAAATAATTATTTTTATATTTGTATTTTGAGGCCTATGTGAATTCCCCTTTCTAAAACGAATCTTGGTTTCTTCTTTGGTGCGTGTATGTTGTAATGTAAAGTAAGTTAGTTTTCTTGTGAGCTTTACCTTATCCCTTTTGGTGATTAATTAAAGGTTAAGAGTGCACCGTAATATATACCCCCATAACACCACGCATATGTGGTAGAGATGTGGCTTGGCTGGCTGTCGCTCTGGCTATGAGACATTCCCTCAACCCACGCATATGTAGTTGAGATATGGCCAGGCTAGCTTTTGCTTTGGCACTGACACATCTCCTCAACCCATGCATCTGTGACAGTGATGTGGTCAGGCTAGCGTTCTCCCTGACAATAACACATCCCCTTCACCAATGCATATGTTGTAGAGATGAGGACAAGCTTGCATTTACTCTGACACTGACACATCCCTTCACACACATATGTGGTAGGCAACAAAGGAGAAATTGCTGATATGGATATTAATTTGGAAAGACAAAATTAGCTCTTGAGCTTCAAGCTTTGTGATCACAGACCATGAACAGACTGCAACAGCCAAACTCAGTGATATCATCTCCACAGTGATTGGACATTAAAATTACAATATACATAATATCTAAGCCGCCGCCGAGCTTTTCCAAGTGTGTGTTAGATTGTAGGGATTTTAAGGAGAGAATGTTCGTTGTGCTTGTCGTGCAAGGCAGGACAAAGATAAAGATGAGTCTGGGGTTTGACTGCAGTTTATTTCTTCGGAAGGAATATCTCACAAGAGCAGTACTGAGGCGAGAGCGGTTTTATGCTTGCTAACTCCACGTGCTCTGTTGATGCCTCTCCCCACCGTCTCTCTCTCTCTCTCTCTCCTTCTCTCTCTGCTAACCCCTTCTGCCCTGTCTGCCCCACTTTCCCTGTATATGACAGGTTGTGTCAAGCGAACGGGCACGTGTGTGTGGAACTTTCCAAGCCTGGGGAGTTTCCATCAGGCATCACACTGTGCTGTGTGTGAAATTCCTAACTACATCATGTGCAGCATTATTTCCTCTAGCCCTCTTGCTTAGGCACACCTTTCTTCTATGCTCTCTATTACATATTAACATTATATACATTACTAGCTATTATGTAATGTTATTAAGATATTTTAGTGTCCTGATGTCGCTCGGTCATGCCTAGCTGGCATACCTACCACAGCATGTAGAAAACAAATTACATATTCTGTTATAAACTGTTAATACATTGTATTCATCACAATATTGTAGAGACACAATAATATTGTAGAAACATAACACATTGTAGTAATATATCCATCCATCCATCATCCAATCCTACGTTGCACCATGAGAAGCGTAGGAGTCCGGGGCTAGGCAAGTTGGTCCTGACATTTAGAATGAGAGTGACCAGCCTCACTCATCCCTGAGTGGCATTACGTGAGCAATAAACCCCAACCATCCCTTGGATATAAACCTGCATTGGCTCAATCCGATGGGAGCGTAATAATTACCCACTAAACCACCAGGCGCCAAAATTTGGTTATATGGTTACCACACAGCGTAGTAAATGATTTCCTGGTGTACAGGAAACCATTTGCCTTGTCACTCAGTGCAGAGTCACCCACAGGCAGAAGGAAGAGGAAAGAATGAAGGAAAGAAAGACGGAAGAGGATGGACGGACAGAAGGATGGAGGAGAGGAAAGGGCAGACACCCGAGAGCAGCACTACATCGAGTGAGTGGATGGTGAGCGCCCCCACTTACCTCAAGTATTGTGTGTATAACATACATATGTAACGGAATATATACATTGTAGTAAAACTGAATATAGTGTACAATATTGTTTAACATATTGTAATATATTGGTACAATTGTGTATGTACAACAGACATACGCATATATTTATGCAATGGTAATATAATGGTAGTACCATGCCAAGACTACTGTATGGTAAGAATCAGCTATATGTAATGTACCTATGTACTTATCATATATATATATCATATATATATATATATATATATATATATATATATATATATATATATATATATATATATATATATATATATATATATATATATATATATATATAATAGTATTGTTATATGAAATGGGTACATGTATATTAGTTTATCATTCATGCATGGTTAGAATAATATTATATAATATGTTACCCCATAATTTTCCTTTATATATATATATATATATATATATATATATATATATATATATATATATATATATATATATATATATATATATATATATATACTTTACAATATTTACATATTATACACATTTCACTCAGGGGGTCTCACTTGAATGTTTACTCTTCTTCCCGTAAATACTGACTCCAAGTTTGCAATCCTGGCTTGCATTTTGTGCGTAACCAATAGTATTATACTAAAAACAATGGAGAAGATTATAAAGACAACTGGAGCTGTGTTATACACATAATATGGACTGAACATACTTATACTCAGTTCTTCCCAGGACTTCATTGTTTGACCGACTAATTGCATAATTTCAAACTTAGGTGAAGTCAGCTTAATATTTGTGCCCATGTTTAAATACATCTCAGACAGTGGTTGGAAGTATTTGTGTGTGTGATTAAGGATGGCATGGTGATTGTTTGTAGTTAAGGTGGACAAAGATGGTGTAAGCACAGCACAATAGTAATGTGCATTGTATAATCCTGATGCTGAAGTATTATGAGTGAAATGGATAAACTGTGGATGCCCGACACGCTGTTGGTGGGTGAGTTTATCTGGAGCAAATGTGAAGCTGCAGTGCTGATGAATGTCATGATTTCTTGCGATGGCCATTTCACAAGGGACTGTTCCAGTTAGCTGAAACGTGAAAATGTACGCAGAACAAAGGTGAACAGCATGTAAGGATGTACAACACTTTCATTCAATTGTTGATTACCTATCGAAAGTGACAGTGTCCTGTCTCCTGGAGACCATGATGAGTTCACTGTTGGTGCTGATGTTGATGATGACCAAGGTGTCATTGTTCTTAGAAGGAAAAGGCTTTATTTGATAGACTGTAGACATATTATCTGTTATGAATGGTACATGAACTATTAGTAATGTTGGTGTTAGAGTCGCTTGTAAGTATGGATAATATAGCATGAGATTCCTGTCCTGAAACAAAGGCTTCAAACCATGTTTATGTGTCCCTTAACTGATTATTTGACGTAGATCGTGAACTGGAAGTAACTTAATGGCGATCTTGGCATTACCAGCATTAGCAATACCTTTCATCAGAGCTTGATAACGAGCTCTAGTGTTGTCTAACTAGAGTATTACTATTTCATTATGTTCTGTGATTACTGAGAAATGTTAAAAAGGTGTCGTGTTTTCCTTCCATTGCATTTATTTTGTCCACACTCTGGTGACTTATCCTTTCTGCCTTTCTGAGATTTTCACAATCGTCATCATTGTTGTGTTTTGACTGTCAACTAGCTTCTGATGATATGTTAATACCTGAGCTATCTTATTAAAGTAGTTGTTTATTATTTGAATATCTTTTTCCGTAGCCAGTCCAAAAGAATTCCCTAGAATTGCACCACCCAGGTCGAACAAACCGCGCCTCTCACGTGTATGTGTGATGTTGTTCATGTCCCTAAGTGCCTCCGTTCCACGAGATGGGATATCTTGGATCATGATGAGCATGGTAGCTTTTGCTTGATCTAATTCCCATTTTGCCAACTTCATGAATTCAGTCACTTCCTTTGTGTTATGACCTGAAATAGAACTTCTTATCATAGCTTCCAGTGTCGTCAGTGGCTTGGCAAGGTTTTCCAACTATACTGGTAATTCATATAAGATGTCCAAACTAATTTCAGTACTCATGATATCTTTTACAATTGCTGTTGAGGCCGTTGGGGCTGTGAGGCATCCTTGCCGTACTGTGTGTTGAGGATCTAAGTGGGCTGGTCCTCTTGCTATATAGATGAGAATCCATGGTATAAGTCCCCTCATCGTTACCTACCGGAAAAAAAAAATATTAATTAGCTAAACCAGCCATGCTGAGGTCGATGATAGTGATGATGTGCATTACAAACTGGCTCTTGGAGAACCATAACTTTGCTCGTTGTTTTCACTTATAGATGGAGTTTAAATCGATACCTAGGTCATGTAAATGCTGTATTGTGGCATTTGTAGCAACATTGCACCTATTTTTGTTTGTTATGCGATCTTAGCTAGAGAGATTTTAATACTGTCGCCATTAACCCTTTCATGACGGTGAAGCTCTAGTCTTCCATTCCACCTAATGCCAGGCGATTTTATTCAGCTGAGAGCATATCACAGGACGCTGATACTGTTAAAAGTACACCTGGTAATTACAGAATATATAGGATGGAGAAAATGCAGAGATGTGGAAAAGTAGTGACAGACTGAATATGGAAACAGCTTGGTGGAAGGAGAGAGAGAGAGAGAGAGAGAGAGAGAGAGAGAGAGAGAGACAGACAGACAGACAGACAGACAGACAGAGAAAAAAAAAATTATGAGAATTCAAAAAAAAAAAAAAAAAAAAAAAAATCTGGCCAAAGTGATGACCTGTAACTTGAAGTAGGTAAAAGAAACCCAACCCGTATACTGGATCGATCCCGGGCCTCACTGTCCAGACCCAGTTATCTAATTGTATTTGCTGTAGTGGTTTCTACCTGTCTGCCTGCCTAGCTGTCTATTTCTCACCCATTTCGTCACCCTGTTATTATATGCCATCATCATCATCATAATCATCACAACTATTCTTTCATTCCGTGACAGATCTCTGCCAGCTTTCTCCCGGGTTGCTGTGATGGTTATTTATTGCACAAAGAGGAGAGGAAATCTGAGAACGAGGTAACTGTATTATCGGAAAGTAGATGTAAGTGCGATGTTTGTGAGTTTTTGAAATGTGTGTGTGAAGGTGCGTGTGGAGGGTATTGTTATTTGTTTGTTTGTTTGCATGTAATTTACCGGGTCGGTCATGATCACTTGATGGTCGTGATCGTCAGCTTTTTACCCTCCCGGAAGGGAGCTGAGAGCTCATATAGTCCGATCTAAGGGCAAGGCTGTGACCTTCACACAAGCACACACCCGTCCCCTTGCTCAAGGGGGACAGTAACCACCCACTTCGTCAGTGAAACTTTTCGCAACCTGAGCGAGGCGCGAACTCCCGTCCACCAGTTGGCAAGCGAGAACGTTACCACTGCACCAGCGAGCGGTGTGTGTGTGTGTATATGTGTATGTGCATGTGTGTTTAAATGTGAATGTGTGTGAATCTGTGTATGTGTGTGAAAATGTGTAAGGGTGTGCATGTATGTTTGTGCATGACTGTACATTGTGTATGTGTGTGTGCAGGCCTGAAGCCAAACTCTTCGAAAGGGGAGGGGGGTCTATTTTCTTGCATCTGGACTTACACAGCAGCATTCAGGTCAAATGCCTACTCCATTATTGCTATAGAGGTCTGGGTGTATGCATAAGCGACACTGAGAAGCAGCACAAAACTTCTGAACAACCGAGAGTGACTTTTTTAGCAATGATATCAACATACAGACCGTGACAAAAGTGAACGTTTCGGCAGGTGGGGGAGGGAGGAGTTTCCGAATCTCTCGACTCCACCCCCCTCCCCTCCGTCTATGGGCCTGAAATAGTAAAACATAAACAGAGAACACAGGTTAAAAAAAAATAATAATAATAATAGCATGAAAAACAAAACAGAAGCACCTTGGTAAAGCTGGCGGGTGCTCAGTAAACAGTGCCAGTTATCTACCAGTGTTGGCTGCTGTGGCTTCTGTCCGTCGTATGTAAGGAAAATCTATCCATCTGTCTTTCTGTATATCACTTCATGTAGTTCATCAGTTTACTAACCAGATTATTAGTCTGGCATCTTATCAATCAAACTGTTATTCTTTCTCTTTCACTATTCATCTGACTCACTATCCATCCACCTGTCTGTCTGTATGTGTTCTGTTTTCAGTATGAATCTCCACCCGCCTTCGTTGGTGGCGTTTTTTATGTACTTTTTATTTTTTCATTCTATCGGTCCGTCTGTTAGTCTCTTCATCTATGCATATACCCGTTTACATATCTGACTCGTCTCTCTTTATTACCGTCAATATATCTGTTCATTTATCTGTCTAGCTGTCCTTCTGTCTTTCAATAAATCTGTTATACAAAGTGACCACCACATATTCATTATAGCCATTAGTAAAGCCTTGATAAATTGATAGGAATAATAACTCTTTCATTTCACAACCCCAACTATTTTATTTCAGCTAAGGCCAGAAGATTTTATTCAGTAGAGCGAATTATAACAGCTTGAGAGAGGTAATAACACCATTAACCTTTTCACGATCAGGATAACTCTAGCTTTGTATTGCAACTAACACCAGACGATTGTATTAATCAAGGATTAAGTCTAAGAGGCTGAGAGTGTCAATAAATGAAGTCAGTGAATCAGTAACACAGTAATGAAATATACTGTAAACTCTCTCAGGCTCGTAGGATTCACTCAGTTCAGTCAAACCGGCTGCCGTTACCTGCAATAATGTAATAGAGTTGTCCCCACCGTGACAGGGTTAATGCTGCCGCTGAAAAAAACAAATCTGTGGCTCCTATAGCTCACTCTCACCTGAATATAATTATCTGGTGTCAGCTGGAATAGAATACTAGAGTTGTTCCCACGATGAGAGGGTTAATAACTAATATTTACACGCTCAAGCTCCTAGGGATTACTCTCAGGTGAATAAAATCGTCTGGCGTTACCTGGAATAAATCAGTGAGTTATTCCAACCATGAGAGGGTTAACATAAACAAACCATTATTATTCAGGAATGGGGATTGATATCTGGTTCTCAGTCAGGGTTCCGGTTCCTGTGCCCTTCAGTACGATGACGTGGTTTTAATTTTAGTCTTGCTGTTACCAGAGGATTTTATTCCAGGATTTCATTGGAGTGGAGTAGTGAAGGAGTTGATTAAGGCCGTATCTAACTCCTCCAGCTGGAAATGTCTCTCCTCAGCTGAATAAAGTTATCTGGGAGTAGCAAGAATACAATGACAAAGAAAGTAATCGGTGTGAAGGGGTTATTCCTGTCAGAGAGAGAGAGAGAGAGAGAGAGAGAGAGAGAGAGAGAGACCCATTATAGTTCATTGAAAGTCTTTGTTTGTATTACATCCTATTTTCTCATTTTCTTTCCTTGCTGTGTCTTTTTTTTTTCTTATCATCTACCGTTTTCTTAAAGCAACACAAGCTAAAAGAGATGAAGGAAGTCTATCCTGATCAGTACTACCCACCATCACCAGCACCACTACTACCACCACCATTATCCATACAGTTATCATTAGTCTCATTAAAACTAACCTATACTATCATCACCATCATCATTACCACCATCACCAGCACCACTACTACCACCACCATTATCCATACAGTTATCATTAGTCTCATTAAAACTAACCTATACTATCATCATCATCATCATTACCACCATCACCATCAGTCACCATAATCATCACAACCACCATTATCATCCACTACATAGATCCAGTTCCTATATTACAGCATCACAAGCTATATTTCCTTCTGTCTCCCTAGGTTTCTGTCTTTCTAGCCTTTCTTTCTTCCCTACTGTCCTCTATCCCCTTTCAACCTTTTACTCTTTGTCCTTTCGTTTTGGTCTCTCCTTTAATCTCATCTTTTCCATTACTTCTTTTCTTTCACCTTTCTCATTCTTTCTCGTTCAGTTGCTTCTTCTTTCCTCTCTTTCTTCACTATTTTACAATAATAAAGCAAGAGGGAAGTAGTAGCCAAGATGGAGTAAGGTGGAGCGGCAGGAGAATCAGTCAGTGTTGTCTCCAGTTGGACCCCGGTCCTCACGAAGCTCCTTTTGATATTTCAATATCTTTTCCTCCTTTTTGCACCCGTGGTCGCGGAGCTAGAATGATTATATTTTGAGAGCTGTGTGTGTGTGTGTGTGTGTGTGTGTGTGTGTGTGTGTGTGTGTGTGTGTGTGTGTGTGTGTGTGTGTGTGTGTCAATGCACGAAACTTGGTGGAAGGCTTGACGGTCAACCAAGGAGGAAACCAATTGTTTCTGAGAGCAATATGTCAAATGCCAAGGTCGCCTGGCTAGGCCATACGTTGACCTAGCAGAATCAACTTTGAGTTTTCACTCAGATTATACAAATCTCTGGGGAACGGTTGAGGGTAAGGCAAGAATGAGGTCATTTGATTTTAAGAACAATGAGTCAAAGGTCAAGATCACAAAGCAAGGTCAAAGTTTGACTTCAGTATGTGCTTGCTAACTATATAACTCAGTTTTCATCCTATTTTGAGAAACTAAGTTGAAGGGTTGAAAGTCAGGCAAGGAGTAAACCTCTGTCAAGCTAACAAAAGCAGGGTAATATGACTCTCTCTCTCTCTCTCTCTCTCTCTCTCTCTCTCGAGCATTTTGGATGCGATTAGAGTTATTTTTCTGGGAAATACTAATTCATTCTATATTAAAAAGAAATTATTATAATCGGAACTGTACCAACAAAAACACTGACCAGTCTCCTTGTCATTATATTTATGACGCCCATTGACGCCGAACAGATCAAATTAAACAGTAAGTAGGAACATATTTAGTGAGTGAAAATACTTGTGCTGAGAAAGAACCAACTGTAGTCAGAAAGAAACACTTTTCACAACAGACAGTTTGTTTCCACATATAATCCCTCTCTACTGTGACGTCTGTTGCTTATGTTCGTGCTGTCTTGAGATAATTTCCATCGCCTTTGGAGAAACATCTCTAACTGGGCGGGTTAGATACTGCCTGTAATCATCAGTTAACTATGAGCCCTGTTTAACTGGCAGAATATTATAGTCTGCATATTACAAGAGTGAAATTTAAAGACGTGACAGCATCTAATGATTTTATAATATTACGTGATCGCCAGTGAACTGGTACATGGAAACAAAAAGTTTATCAGTATTCAGACGTCTGTTGATGAAATGGAATTCAAGTATGAGGCAAAATATATGACATTCAGAAAATGCTGAGACTGACGACAGGAACAACAATAATTTTTGTTTCTTTATATTTTTTGCTCCCTTACCGGGCATCGGTCACGATATTGGTTTTACTCTCTACGCGCGCGCGCACCGTGTGTGTGTGTGTGTGTGTGTGTGTGTGTGTGTGTGTGTGTGTGTTAATATCGTTACTGTATTTCAAACTCAAGTTGGAACATTTACAAAAGAGGGAGCGAGAGCTCGAGAGGAGGAAAGCAATGGAATGGAACGAGTTTTAAAAAAATATATAGAAGCAGGGATGGCAATGGGTAGTTTAAAGGCACAGGGAGAAGCAAAAGGATGGTAGAAAATATGTTCACAGAAAAAAAAGAAAAAAAAAAAAAAACTTCGAACTGGCTCAGGGGGAAAAAAGGAGCAGAGGTTAGGGTAATGCAAGGAGTAATAGTGGTTGAGGACAGGAAGGCAGGACAAGAGTGGCCGGCAAGACACTGGATGGGAAAACAAAAGAATGGGAAAGAGCAGACTCACCAATGGGGGGGATAGTTAGAGAGGGAGAGAGAAACTGATTTCAGAAAACGAGAAGAAATGAAAGGGTGAGGTAGTGGAAAGAATAAAGAATGAAGGAGGAAGTCTGAATGGAAGAAAGAGGGTGAGGGGGAAGCAAATCTTTAGCACTATAATCAACAGAATCACTTCTTGTTCTCCTGTATATTTAGGTATGGCTGGATTAAGCTGGGTTCAGTAGAGTTAAATTAGAACGCGTTAGATTGGGTTTGGTTGGTCTAAGGTTGTTAGACTGGTCTGCGAGAAGGTACTAATATTAGTTTGTGCTGGGGGATGTTTGTCTGTTAAAGTAAGGTTAAGTTAGGGTTTTTGGCCATAAAGTAAAAGTGGTTACCCTGGTGAAATCGTCACACACACACACACACACACACACACACACACACACACACCGCCATGCACTGCTAAATATTCGGTTATTCAGACCAGATGGTCGGTGGTGGCTATCCAATCTCCGATCCGCTGATAAACGAATCATCTCATCATGATGTGTGAACGGGGACACCGAATGGTCTTCTAGCTGTCTTTTTATCATGAAGAAAGACTGATTTACTTGCATGGGAATTATTATTAATGATGATAAACACTTCTGTTGTCTTGATCTGGCTGTGGCGCGTCCCTGTCTGCCACCATGGCGTCTGGCCTGCATCTTACCACACGATTACCTTTCCACTGTCTCTATGATATGTTTTGTATCTTTTGTTGCCTCTATTATTTGTAAATCACACAATACAGAAAACTACTTTTGTGATAACGAATGTGGATGCCTCCAATATAAGTAACTTGCAGCGTCAATGTGTAGTACGTGAAGAGGACTCAGTTTTTGGTATTCTCGGAGTTTGGGGCACCATGATTCAGTGAAGTTTAATGTATTTTACTTTAAGGCCCTTACTCTAAATACCCCTGTTTCTTTCTCCCACACTTTGCCAAAATATATGTATTCTACTATCTCTCCCCACCTCTGACTTCGCACTTTCCTCTCCTGTCAACACTCTACAACCCGTTTCCGTGTGCTTTCCTTCGCGAAACTCGCATCCCCTTACAACATTCCTTTTCACACTCGTCGCACAAGTTATTCCCTCTTCCTCCAGAACTTCCCAGCTTCATATCTACACCAGCACTGACTCCTGTAATCCCTCGTGTTTAAACAGCGTCCTTGTTTCTGATAGCATCTAAAAATTTCTTCCTTGCTTCATATTTCTTCTTCATCATACTGCATCCTCCCTTTCCTTCTGTTTCTTTGTGGAATGTATTTTTTTTTAGTTCGTTTCCATTTTCCCATTTTCTGAATCCTGCTCCCTCTTTCTTTCTTCACTTTCTTCTATCTTTATTCAGGGTCTTGTTTTTCTCTCCTTACTTCCTCTCTTTCACCTTTTCCCTTATTCTTTTCCCCTCCGTCTTTCTTCTCCACAACCTTTATCATTTCCCCTTTTCGTTTGCCTCCTTCCTTCTGCAGCCCATTATTGCCCATTGGTATGTCCCCTTCTTCAGTATCCTACCCAACATTTCATTCTGTGATATATCTGTTTGGCGTCGGTGTGGGAGCTTTGGGTTTCACTGTAAAGGATCTTGACTTCTCAGTCTTCAGAATCTTGAAGAACTGGGTCAAATACAGTATAGTACTGTCTTTAAGATGGGAGGAACTGCGATAATGTTTGCGATCAGTGTGGGAAATATGGGTTTCAGTGATCACGATATTGGTGTTTTGAAATCACATATATTTTGTGTTTTGGGATCCATTTGGGCGATTCAGGTTTCATTGTTCTGTACGGTACCATAAAGTAATTTTTCTAAAGGCGCCATCGTCACTAGTTGTGCTGCACCACCTACCACACATACTTCTGGGCTCTCGAGCGTGCAGCTGTACATGTGGTTCTGATTTGTGGATCCGCCTGCAGCAGAGGTGACTGCTAGGGACGTTGCAGCTGAGAATGTTAGTGAAACTGAGGACGTGGCCAGAGTATGGAATTAAAGCAGACAAGGATTGTGGTTCTGACAGCGTATCCAGCGAATGAGGCTATGGCTGACAGTTGGTGAGTGGTTGAGGGCGTATCTCAGGGCGATAATCTCGACAGTTAAGGAAGCCTTCCAGCATCTCTTCCTTATCGATTTGTTTTTAGATACGGATAGCAAATTTCGTTTTGTATGTTACTTATACAGAGTATGCTGATATCAGAATGATTTGAGTAACATACAATGGAAGGCCTGCAAATTGCAATAAACAAAATCAATTGCTTAGGAGGAGGTGTTAGGGAGCTTTCTTGACGTGCGAGAATACGGTCCCAGAAAAGCAAGGACAGATGGCAGTGACAAGGTGCTGAGGGTACGTCCAGTGGAGCCAAGACGCTCTGGGTACGTCCAGTATAGAAGCAGCCACTGGTGGTGATGGCGAAGTTCAGTGACAGCTGAAGGTGGAAACTGTGTGATTGTATGTGATACTATGAAATTGTATATGTGATACTATGAAATTATTAATTATATACGAGGCCTGCTTGTCTATTTTACCCATGTCTTTGCTGCGTGGATAGACATTCGCCAGTTCTCATCACAGTTTATTGAACTTTGGAGGGCCGTAGTGAACGATCTAAAACATTCATTATTCCTGTCCCTTCTTTGCCAGAAAATAAATATAAATTTGAGGAGATTTCCCTTTGTAAATTGGTTAGTACAAGTCTCCATAAACCCATTCTTTATGACAGTTACAATATTTTATTCTTGTTAGCGATGTCGAATGTAATTGGCTTTAGAAATGCTTGATAGCGATTTTCTCAGCAAAAAGGATATTTCCATGTCATAGACCTCTGCACTGGCAGCCTTCACACCATCTGTTCTGCACGTCAGCACCATACCATCACCTATATGGCTGTGTTATGATATGCTCGTTAATACCAGCAAAAGTAAGCAATCACCTTCAAAGTAATATCTTTTTACCTTTATATTTGCTATCGACAGTTGGTTTTATTGCCAGGTTCTCCCATGGGACAAGACTGGAAATGCCTGTATCACGAACTGAGTTACTGAATTACTGAGTTACTGTACAACTCCAGTTATATCTTAGGTCAGATATCCCGGTACCTGGCACCTCACGCAAGCTTATGATACCATGCTGCAGGCCTCTTCATCCACGATCATGATTTGGTAGGACAGGAAATAATTATTGACGTTTTGGGAATGGGGAGTTCAGCCTTGGAAATGTGTACAGGGAGTTAAAATGACATTCAATTACAGAACTGGTTCGGTGGTCGTCAGTTATGCTTTAGGATGCATGGTTTTCATGATGATTAACTATTTCAAAAATTTCAGCTGTTTGGTAAATTTTCGTTAATCTGGGTAGGTTTGGACAGACCTGACTGTGAAATCTGGAGGGATGAATGTATCGTTGGTGTGAACCTTCAGAGAAGAATTTGGTACTGAAAATTCAAACAATAGATGAATGTGTGTGTGTGTGTGTGTGTGTGTGTGTGTGTGTGTGTGTTAAAATAGACGTGAGCAACTGCACTTTTTAACTCTCCCAGCCTGTCATTCGCGTGGGAAAGCCTACTATTCATAAAGAATCTTAGGGAATTTGCAGGATGTCTCCACGGCAGTTATCACGATCCGTATACAGTAGTTTTTTGCATTTTTCCAATTTAATATTTAGCTTCGTTGTGTTATGTTTGGAAGATCTGGTGGCTATACAGTGTAAGTGATGATGGTTAGGCATGTAAGGTAGAGGCAGAATTCTAGAAGTTTCAACATTAACTGTTTCCATTTCGGGTATATTCCTAATGATTCTCCCCCATTCCTACTTTCTCCTGGATTCTAGATTCTACCTCACTCCGTTTTAAGGTGAAATAAATTGCAGGATGACAATGATAAATAACAAAAGTATGAACAAGGAATCGGATGCACAATTTAAACTCAAGAAACTTTGCAAATATTGGAACTAGAAGCCTTGCATCAGAGAGACGGAGAGAGAGAGAGAGAGAGAGAGAGAGAGAGAGAGAGAGAAGGGGGTGGGTGTGACAACCCAGCATCCAATCCTACACAGCAAAAGTTCCCATGATACTGGCCAACCAATGATGTTTACTTATTTTGAAACTCGCTCCTCCCCGTTCCAACCTTCCTTCCCCTAAACCCCTTCTCCTTTTGCCTTCACAAGCAGGGTTGCCAACTTAGCGACTTTGTCGCTAGATGTAGAGATATTTGTTTTCATTTAGCGATTTTTTTTTATTGTTTTGCGACATGTCGCAAATCTAGAGCTTTCCACTGACACCTAGAGATTTTTCTAGAGATTTTTGAGCTATTCTTTAAATTCATTGTTCATAGTACATCGAGAACTATAATTATATATATATATATATATATATATATATATATATATATATATATATATATATATAATTATATATATATATATATATATATATATATATATATATATGTATATGTATGTATATTTATCTGATGACAAAGGAATTCAAAATAACGGGGGAAATAAATTTGATGAGGCAGCAGCCCGCGGTACAGACTGCTTGCACATGTTCGTCTGGTTCTGGTACCCGTCCCCTGATCCTCCCTCCTTCTTGGCGATTTACCCAGACCAAACCACCGGTTATGCCGATTTTGCTAGGTGCTAAAATACATGTATGAGATTCAGCCTTCCTTACTCAGATTGATTGCCAGTGGAGGACACTACGTCACACAGTCTGGAGGGACACATCAAACACTCAAATTTTGGTCAAAAGTGACGAACTACAGAGATGCGGCAGGTGGAAATCTTTGCTTGAATCTAGCTGATATGGCATTCTCTGCTTTATCCCTGCCGCATTCTAATGCAAATGTAGAGCGTACATTTACTAGTGGGAACCAAGTGAAATAAAAATTACACAACAAAATGAAGCTATCTACATTGAAGGCAATTCTTACAATCAAATATGGACTGAAAATACATAGGTCTAATACCTGTTGTGCAAGTTATGAGCTGCCTAGTGATACTTTACGAAAGATTGGCACTCTGGATACATACAGCTACAAGTAACAAGACGCCTGCACAAGCAAGTGAAGCAAGCAGTTCTCAAGCTTTCTTCTGCGCACCTGCTCACACAAGTGACGACTGAGAGGAGGATTGGGATGAAATTCACATTGAATAATTGGTAGGTACCCTTATAATAATCTGAACATCTTTTTAAGGTTTTAATTAGATAATCCATTTCATTCACAGGCTTTGTACAAAACTATTATTTTATCTTATTTGGTCAGTATTGTGAAGAAAAAAAAAAAGCTATAACTTGATTACAATAATGTGGGGGAGGGAGAAGTACTATTAGCGGCTTTTGATGGAATGGTTAGCGACATTTTAGCGACTTTTAGGCATGAGCATAGGGACATTTGAAAGTATGGGTTGGCAACCCTGTTCACAAGTTCACTCCTTCAGTCTTAGTTTGGTCACGAAGGGTAGGAGATCAATATACGAAAATTATTTATGAATATATTTACGACGAGGCAACTTCGGGATGTTTTTCGAGAACATGGTGTGCTGGGAGGCAGAGAAAGTCTCAGGTGCGTCATGCGTAGATCGACGCTTACTTCCAACCAATATAACAAGAGTAACGGTAGCGGCAGTGCCCAGGAGCATCTACGTTCAACGTGAGCCCAGTGAACTGATGGTTAGTTTCCCCTCTTGCAGTCCACAATTCTTCGGGGAGATAGTATACTATAATAGTGACAGACAAGAAATTTGTATAACCGTGCAGTGGAGTTAGCCAGTCCTCCAACACAATGAACAGTAAAACTCGGTAGGCAGGAGGGTTGTCCAGTAGTGTGATATCAACCGCTCCGATGTATTTTCTTATTTTCTGGCTACCTTCAGGCGACTTTATTCAGCTTAGGAAAACGCCTTCGAACTGTGGGAGGTAATGCATTCAATTCGAAATTCCTAAACTGAAAAAGCGTCATCGTATTGAAAGGGTTTGTCATTTTTGCCACCAGTGGACTGTTTTTAGTACAAGGACGCATAGAGTAGTGGTACAGTATTATTTTAATCCTATCAGTTTGATGAAGTTCTTGTTATCCACACGTTTTTATTCAGCTTTTAGTAGTAGGCTATACATTAGGGGTCCATGAAATAAAAGATGTACGAGGGTATTAAATTACATGATAAAAGTTGTAGTCGGATTGAAATACTGGAAATGTACAATACTGCGGTAGGAGAGGGTGCAGGTTTGAACTCGGCACAGCGGTACTGGAGTGCCAGGCCGGTGCACCTTATTTCATATACCCTCCTAAATCTTTCTTACGAGTCCGAGAATCGACCTTGGCTTTTTCCATTTATCAGCTGGATGTGTTGACCCATTCAGCTGGGCAATACACTTCGTTCTTTTTGTTATTTGGTGGATGGCATTCGTGGTAGGCTATTTCGAATTTACACCCATTTGACAAACTATAAAATAGGTCGCCACTTGGAGAGACCCGGTTCCCTTTGGTGATCAAAAAATGACTACACTTACTGAGATAGGCCTGCATACTTTTGAAAAGTCTTGTTGAAGTCAGTGGTATAACTTAGACGTGGGTTAATGCACTTGACGCATCGGTCGCCACAGGCCTTTGTGTTGTTCAGGACTCGAGGGAAACGTGAATTGTGACAGTAAAGGTTTACAGTATATATTTATTTATTGGGGAGGGTTCAATACAGTACGTATTTTCTTCGACCAAAAGACTTTCTATCGCTTCTCGGCGAGTTATTTAGCCAGTACCACAACATTCTCTTTGATACCGGTACTATTACTTTTTTTTTTTTTTTTTTTTTTTTTTTTGCTCTAGATATATACGATATTATTAACTAAAGAAATACAGACATAAACTAGTACGGTAAGGAAAGGGTACACTTTTCACCTAATCTGCCGCAGGTTTCCTTTTTGCAGCTTATTTAACAAAATAAGATATATATTGCTGTACGTCCATTCCATAGGACTTTTCATGACTAGCGCCATATTATAGTGTTGATCTGTTACAGCTCAGTGTTCACGGTGGAGAAATGGTTATTTTTGGCCGATGTAGAATAAAATGAAAATAGTTAAGATCCCTAAGGTAACTAGAACACATTGCTGTAACCCTAATCTGTACCTTAACTTGGACTAAAGCTGCCATCTCTCCACCTTGAATGCTGAGTTTGTCACGTAGTGCTGTGGAAGGAATGTAGAGCCGTAGTATTGCCATCATCTGCAACTCAACCACGTGAAATAAACTGCAAAAGGACAAACATCTAGATGAAGTGAAAGAACTTCAGAAAATGGCACAACCGAGGACTATTCTTGTCACTAACTGATGCTTTTTCTAATCCATTGAACTGAAATCCCTACACATTAAATATAAATGTTATACGAGAATAGTGAGATGGAAGGCAAGATAGGTAGCCAAGAAGGAGGTACAGGGAAGCTGTATAATTTGACGAAAATAGTCAAAATAGCATGCAAGTAAATGGGTAACACTGTCTTCCATGGCTTGCAGTAAATACCAACAGATTGGGTATTCAGTGGGGAAATACTTCTGAAGTCACCGGTATGATGTAAACAAACCATACTCTCTTTCATATCACTTTCCATGATCTGTTAACGAGGTAAGTTACACACTCAAGTGTTATAACAAGAACGGCATTCCTAAATAGGCTTACATTTTTCACTTAGCTTGATGGTCCTGGTCAAGTAAAAGTGCTAAGGAAAGGGTGTAAAGCCGCAAAACTGAAATTTCCGGCAACACGGTGCATGAAGTAACCTTCGGAGATACGAAAATCTGGACTAGGAAAGTTAAAATGAAAGGAATATAGCGGGGGAGCCCCTCCAGCCGCCTACCTATAAATTAGATTTTAGGTTTGGATAATATGGAGTGGTAGGTGGGGGCGTTCACCATCCACTCAGTCGATGTTGTGCAGCACTCGTATGACTCCTTTCCTCTCTTCCTTCCTCCATTCCTTCCATCCTCTTAAGTCTTCTGCCTTCCTTCCTTTTCTTTCTTTCCTTCATTCTTTCCTCTTCCTTCTACTTATGGGTGACTTTACACTGAGTGACAAGCCAAATGGTTTCTAGTACATCATGAAACCATTTACCACGCTGGATGGTAACTACATAACCAAATTATGGCGCCCAGTGGTTTAGTGGGTAATTAAGGCGCTCCAATTTGATTGAGCCAATGTAGGTTTATACTCAAGGAGTGGTTGGGGTTTATTGCTCACGTAATGCCACTCACGGATGAAACTGGTCACTCATCTTAAATGACAGGACCAGCTTGCCTAGCCCCGGGCTCCTATGCTCCTCATGGTGCGACACAGGATTAGATGATGATAATTTTACCTAATTAGGATATGGGAGAGAGAAGTATGTGGTAACCATAGGGGTATTTGCCTTCTTAGTGTGACTGGTAAAGTATATGGTAGAATAATCATTGATAGGCTTAGGCATATGACAGAGGAGCTAGTTGGAGAAGAACAAGGGGGATTTAGGAAGGGAAAAGGGTGGGTAGATCAGATATTTGTTCTAAGATGTTTAGTGGAGAAGTATCTAGAGAAGGGAAGGAAAGTGTATGCTGCCTTCATGGACTTGGAGAAAGCTTATGACAGAATAGATAGGCAAGGTATGTGGAAAGTATTAAGAATATATGGAGTGGAGGGGAAATTGTTGAGTGCTGTGAAGAGTATGTACGAGGGAGCTAGGGCTACGGTGCGAGTGGATGGTGAGCTGAGTGAGTTCTTTGATCTCAATGTGGGACTGAAACAGGGGTGTGTGATGTCTCCATGGCTATTTTATATATATATGGATGGGGTTGTAAAGGAGGTGCAAGGTAGGGCAGTGGATGTGGGGCTGGCCCTAATGAATGAGGGTGAGATTTGGAAGCTTCCGGTGTTGCTGTTTGCTGATGATACAGTATTGTTGAGTGAAGATGAATGGGAGTTGCAAGGTTTGGTGAATGAATTTGGGAGTGTGTAGGAGGAGGAAGCTGAAAGTTAATGTAAACAAAAGTAAAGTTATGGTGTTTGAGAGGAATGAAGTCACAGAGTGTGCAGTGAGGTTGGATGGTGAGGATATGGAGAATGTGAGTGCATTCAAGTACTTGGGTAGTGTGATGAGTAAGGATGGAACTTTGGGGGATGAAGTACGTGAAAGGGTACAACAGGGAAGGAAGGTTGTTGGTACACTGAAAGCAGTGATGAGAAATAGGGAGGTGAGTATGGGAGTTAAGTCACTGCATGATGGTATTGTGATCCCTACCCTGACGTATGGAAGCGAGGCATGGACCTTGCAAGAGGGGAACAAGTCAAGAGTGAGAGCAGTGGAAATGAGTTACTTGAGAGGAGCATGTGGAGTGACGTGGAGGGACAGGTTGACGAATGAAGAAATGAAGGAACGTTGTGGGGTAGATGTGGATGTGGTTGAGAAGATTAGGAGAAATACACTGAGGTGGTTTGGACATGTGGAGAGAATGGAGAATGAAATACTGACTAAGAGGGTGTATGTAGGTGAGGTGGAGGGAGGGAGAGGGAGGGGTAGACCGAGGATGAGGTGGAGGGATGGGGTTGAGAGGTACCGTATATGAGGGAGGGGGGGGTGAGTTGGGGGGAGGGTAGTCAAATGGTGGGTGACAGAGTGACTTGGAGGCGTTTTGTCTGGGCCACCCTTTGCGGGATTCGGGCGTCGGGCTATAGATAGATAGGATAGGGTAGTGAAGGTTAGAATAAGTTAGGTTAGGATAGATTAGACTGTATAAGTTAGATCTCAGATTCTGGTGGGGGCTCTTAAGGTGAGGCTGTGACAGTTCTAGATGGTTAAAATCAGGGGGCCTGGGGGGGCAAAGCCCTCGTTAGGATAAGCCTGGTTTTGATCTGTTTTTAGGCCAGACCGTTAGGTTTCAATATATTTGGACGTCTGATGCACTGACGCGTCCCGTCGGCGAGATCGTATAATCGTTGCGTCCAGTAGTTAATCCTGAATGACCCCACCATGAGCATTGGGGTCCCATGCTTAGCTACTTAGTCCAGAAGTACTGTAGGTGACAATGACCAGTCACTCATCCCTGAGTGACATCATCAGTAAACATCAACCCTTCTGAGATTAACCACTATCACACACCCGGTCACAGCACCTTAACACACTAGACCACCTGGAGTCCAATTGTTAAGGCTGCTTTTGAAAAGGGGTGTACCAGTGGGCATTATTGCTGCCATAACCCTATGTCAAGATAAAGGAATTTAATTAAGCAGAAATTAATTGGATTTTGATTTTGTTATTTTGATTTCTTTTTATTGCATAACCCCTAATGCGCTATATAGGCAGTCCTATGAGTATTAGAACTTCTTATAAGAATTCTCTTATGGTTTTTGTGAGACAGTGGAGCGGAATAATAAAAAACAATCTATTTCAGTGCACGCATCCTACACTGTGAATGGTCAGTTGGTGATACTATATTCTTTTTACACTAACTTGGCCTAAACCTTACACTATGAATGGTGTGTTGTAGCAATGCTGTAGATTATCGTGTCCTGTGTTTCTTCTACGGTCTTTGAAAACTACTTTTAATCGATCAATCAATCATTCCTGAGCTGAAAAAATTGATTTGAATATTTGAATTGAATTAATGTTCCGCAGCGACTTGGTGTCCGGGTGGTATATAGTAAAATATTCGTTTGATCTTGTCTAAAAAAAAATAAATAAAACTTCTTTCCATTAAAATATCTTATAAGAGTGCTTAGACATTATTATAAAAATGTATTTGTTGTTTGTAAGAGCAATGAGTCTTTTATTTTATTAATACTGAAAATAACTGATTGCAGAAGACGGCGTTACATCTTATAAGATGGTGAGAGTCAGACGGATGGGTCAGTTCTCGCCCAACCCTGTGCGAGGTAAGCGTGTTGCAAAATCATTGCTTCTTGCACTTCTCATTAGTCTTGTATTTCTTCCTGACTTTTGAGTGTTTGCTTTGCTACTGAGCTAGCAATGGCCTCATACGAGGTTCCATTGAAATGGCTGAAAGGCCCAAAGCTAATTCTTGAGGTAAAGATACAAGATGTGTGCATTCCGTTTGTAGTAGACACGGGGGCACCCAGAACGACCCTGCCAAAAATCCTTCTTAGGAAATATGGTTTAGAGGGAGTCGTTGCCTTGGCTAAAGGTTATCTGGATGATTATCTTAAAGGTGTTGAAATAGTGCTGGAGTCGGTGAGTGGCCCAGTAAGTATTGTTATGGATATTGAAGTGGATAGTTATATGAAGTATTGTTGTGGCATAGTGGGCATGGATTTTTTGAGGTCATGTAGTTGTACCCTAAACACGTCAAAGTCTTGTCCAGCGTTGACTGTCAGGGTACCCGAGGTCAAGCCCACTAAGATTGTTAACTTGTTATTTAAGAAAACAATCAAGATCGGTGAGAAATCTTACGGCGAAATTCTCTTCGATACCGGAGGAATCGTGTCTCTTATGCCATCAACCGTGGCTAGGAAACACGGGCTGAAATTTGAGGCCGTCCACCCTGCCCTCAATATTCATTTCACCTTCTTCAATCAAAGGTGTAATATACGGGAGTGTGTCAAAGATGTTCCCGTCTTCTTTGACGGCAAGGTGCATTACTTAGACTTTCATGTGTATTCAGGCCAGAAAATTATAGTCGGCATAAATGCTCTGCAGGATCAGGCATTTTCCTTTAAACCAGGTATTATTTTCAAAGCCTCTCGCCTCTGGAAGAGGTTTGAGTCTGCGTTTTCTTGAAGTGGTATGTGACTTCCAGTTAGGCGATTAGCAGGCCGGATTTTCACATTTATACTGGCGTAAATATTTCAGTGTTTACGTGCATTAGACTACAGTAGACATTTTGTTTTTAACCTGATATTTTTTTCCAAAGCCTCTCGCCCTTGGAAGAGATTTATCTGTGTTTTCTTGAAGTGGTATGTGACTTCCAGTTAGGTGATTGGCAGGCCAGATTTTCGCGTTTATATTGGCGTGAATATTTGAATGTTTACATGCATTACAGGACCAGACATTTTGTTTTAAACCAGGTCTTATATTCAAAGGCTCTCGCCTTTGGAAGAGATTTGTCTGTTTTCTTGAAGTGGTACGTGACAACTTCCTGTTAGGCGATTGGCAGGCAGGATTTTGGCGTTTACACTGGCAGGAATAATTGAATCCGTTGAAATGCATTAGAGGACTAGACGTTTTGCTTTAAGTTGCTCCTGGTAAGATAAGTTCCATAGTGATGATACCAACTGTGCTGCACGTCACTGAACATTACCGTAGATTACCATAGATGTTGTACCGGAAGAGGCTCTTTTCTAAGCCTGTGTCTCCGGGCTTTTCAGTTCTTCACTATTGTTATAACCCAGATGGTGTTCAGTAAGATCACGTCACATTTGGTTCAGGAACCCAGGCAGCTCCCGCATTTGATCTTTGATACTATTCAACCTGAGTAGCCAGGGTAGTCCATCAGTGGATTTTTTGTGGTCCTGTAATTACACCCGTAATTTTCATCATTTATCTTTTTATTGATTTATTTTACAAAAACTGGAGGCCGTGTCAGGAGTGGGGACCCAACAGGCACATGGCACTGTGCCAGTTGGGTAATGTGGCACTGGCACAGGGCATAGTATTAGTCAAGTGCCTCAAACCCACAATACAGATGAAGGATATATGGCGTGGGCAGACCTACACCATTGCTCCTGCATCTCTGCCAACAGGAAGTACAGGAGAGAGAGAACATACAATCTCCTCATTTAATGGCCGTTTTTGATTTATTGCTTAATCCTGATTGACCCCACCAGGAGCATTGGGGTCCCATGCTTAGCTACTTAGTCCAGAAGTACTGTAGGTGACAATGACCAGTCACTCATCCCTGAGTGACATCATCAGTAAACATCAACCCTTCTGAGATTAACCACTATCACACACCCGGTCACAGCACCTTAACACACTAGACCACCTGGAGTCCAATTGTTAAGGCTGCTTTTGAAAAGGGGTGTACCAGTGGGCATTATTGCTGCCATAACCCTATGTCAAGATAAAGGAATTTAATTAAGCAGAAATTAATTGGATTTTGATTTTGTTATTTTGATTTCTTTTTATTGCATAACCCCTAATGCGCTATATAGGCAGTCCTATGAGTATTAGAACTTCTTATAAGAATTGTCTTATGGTTTTTGTGAGACAGTGGAGCGGAATAATAAAAAACAATCTATTTCAGTGCACGCATCCTACACTGTGAATGGTCAGTTGGTGATACTATATTCTTTTTACACTAACAGCCTAAACCTTACACTATGAATGGTGTGTTGTAGCAATGCTGTAGATATCGTGTCCTGTCTTTCTTCCACGGTCTTTGAAAACTACATTTAATCGACCAGTCAATCTTTCCTGAGCTGAAAAAATTGATTTGAATATTTGAATTGAATTAATGTTCCGCAGGGTATCGGGTGGTATATAGTAAAATATTCGTTTGATTTTGTTTAAAAGAAATAAATAAAACTTCTTTCCATTAATATATCTTATAAGAGTGCTTAGACATTATTATAAAATGTATTTTGTTTGTAAGAGCAATGGAGTCTTTATTTTATTAATGGAAAGAAGTTTTATTTATTTCTTTTAAACAAAATCAAACGAATGACACACTATATACCACCGGACGCAAAATCGCTGCGAACATTAATTCAATTCAAATATTCAAATCAATTTTCAGCTCGGAATCGATTAAAAAGTAGTTTTCTAAGGCCGTAGAAAACACGGGACACGATAATCTACAACATTGCTACGACACCATTCATGAATGTAGGTTTAGGCCAAGTTAGTATGTAAAAAAAATATGAAGTATCGCCAATCTTGGCTGACCATTCACATGTGACAGGACTGCGTGTACAAAATAGATTGTTTTTATTATTCCCGCTCCCACTATGCTCACAAAAACTCATAAGACAATTCTTATAAAATTACAATACTCATAGGACTAGCCTATAGTAGCATTAGGGGGTTATGCAATAAAGAAATCAAAATAACAAAATCAAATCCAATTAATTTCTAGCTTAATTAGAATTCCTTTATCTTGACATAAATTATGGCAGCAATAATGCAGTGGTACACCCTTTTCAAAAGCAGCCTTAACAATTTGTGGACTCCAGGAAATGGTCTAGTGTGTTAAGGTGCTGTGAGCCAGGTGTGTGATGAGTCAGGTTAATCTCAGAAGGAAAGTTGATGTTTACTGATGATGTCACTCGGGGATGAGTGACTGGTCATTGTCACCTACAGTAAGCTTCTGGACTAAGTAAGCTAGGCATGGGACCCCAATGCTTCCTGGTGGGATCAATCAGGAATTAAACAATAAAATCAAGGCAGGCGTCAAATGAGGAGTGCTAATGTTCTCTCTCTCCTGTACTTCCTGTTGGCAGAGATCACAAGGAGCAATGGTGTAGGTCTCTTATTTTTTTTTTTGCTCTGTATCAGGTTCATCTGTATTGTGGGTTTGAAGACGCCCGACTATATACCATGCACACATATAGTGCCACATTACCCAACTGGCTGCATTGCCATGTGCAACCTGTTGCGTCCACTCCTGACCTGACCTCCAGTTTTTGTAATGAAGATAAAATCAATAAAAAGATAAATGATGAGAATGCAGGTGTAATTACAGGACCTGCAAGATCCACTGATGGACTTACCCTGGCTGCTCAGGTTGAATAGTATCAAAGATCAAATGTCAGGAGACTACGCCATGAGTTCCTGAACCAAATAATGACGTGATCTTACTGAACACCATCTGGGTTATAACAATAGTGAAGAACTGAAAGCCCGGAGACACGGCTAGAAAGGGGCCTCTTCCGGTACAACATCGTATGTGTAATCCTACGGTAATGGGTGACGTGCAGCCACAGTTGATATCATCACTATGGAACTTATCTTACCAGGAGCAACTTAAAGCAAGGCATCTGAGTCCTCTAATGCATTTCGACAGATTCAGTTATTCACGCCAGGTGTAAACGCCAAAGATCCCACATGCCAATCGCCAGGAACCGTTGTCGCAGTACCACTTCAAGAAAACAGACAAATCTCTTCCAAAGGCGAGAGCCTTTTGAAATATAAGACCTGGTTTAAAACAGAAGATGTATCTACAGTCGCGTAATGCATGTATATGTATTCAGATATTCACGCCAATATAAACACAGCGAAAATCTGGCCTTAATGAGTAACTGGAAGTCCTGCACCACTTCAAGAAAACACAGATAAATCTCTTCAAAGGGCGAGAGGCTTTGGAAAAAAATATCAGGTTAAAAACAAAATAATCTACTGTAGTCTGAAATGCATGTAAAACACTGAATATTGACGCCCAGTATAAATGTGAAAATCCGGCCTGCAATCGCCTATCTTGGCTAAGTCACATACCCTTTCAAGAAAACGCAGACTCAAACCTCTTTTCCAGAGGCGAGAGGAAAAGCGAAAGTAATACCTGGTTTAAAGGAAAGTATGCCTGATCCCTGCATGCATTTATGCCGACTGCCTAATTTTCTGGCCTGAGTCCACATGAAAGTTTAAGTAATGCGTCAAAGAAGACAGGGACATCTTGACACGCTCCCGTATATTACGCCTTTGATTGAGAGAAGGTGAAATGAATATTGAGGGCAGGAGTGGACGGCCTCAAATTTCAGCCCGTGTTTCCTAATACGGTTGATGGCATAGAAGACACGATTCCTCCGGTATCGAAGGGAAATTTTCGCCGTAAGATTTCTCACAGATCTTGATTGTTTTCTTAAATAACAAGTTAACAATCTTAGTGGAAGCTTGACCTCAGGTTTTGTTGGCGGTCAACGCTGAACAAGACTTTGACGTGTTTAGTACAACTACATGACCTCAAAAAATCCGTATGCCCACAATACACAAATAATAAATTCATATAATATCCACTTCAATATCCATAACAATACTTACTGGGCCCGCTCACCGACCTCCCAGCGCTATTTCAACACCTTTAAGATCATCCAGATAACCTTTATTAAGGCAACGGCTCCCTCTAAACCATATTTCCTAAGAAGGATTTTTGGCGAAGAAGTCGTTCAAGGTATGCCCCCGTGTCTACTACAAACGGAATGCACACATCTTGTATCTTTACCTCAAGAATTAGCTTTGGGTGCTTTCAGCCCATTTTCAATGGAACCTCGTATGAGGGCCATTTAGCTCGAAAGTAGCTAAGCCAAACACTTTTTAAAAGTCGGGAAGAAATACAAAGACTAATGAGAAGTGCAAGAAGCAATGATTTTGCAACACGCGTACCTGCGCACAGGGGTAGGCGAGAATTTGACCCATCTGACTCTCGCCATCTTATACAAAGATGTAGCATATTAACTACCCAATCAGTTATTTCAAGTGATTAATAAAATAAAAAAGACTCATTGCTCTTGAAACAACAAATACATTTTATAATAATGTCTAAAGCACTTCTTATAAGATTATTTTAATGGAAAGAAGTTTTATTTATTTTTTTAAACAAGATCAAACGAATATTTTACGCATATACCACCCGGACACGCAAGAGCGCTGCCGGGAACATTAATTCAATTCAAATATTCAAATCAATTTTTTCAGCTCAGGAATGATTGATTGATCGATTAAAAGTAGTTTTCAGAGACCAACAGAAAAAACACAGGGATAATTTGGCATTGCTACAACACGCCATTCATAGTGTAAGGTTTAGGGCAAGTTAGTGTAAGAAAGAATATAGTATCGTAACTGACCATTCACGCAGTGTAGGATAGCGTGCACAGAAATAGATTTTTTTTTATTATTCCGCTCCCTTAACCTTCTCACAAAAACCATAAAGGAAGGAATTCTTATAAGAAGTTCTATTATACTCATGGGACTAACATATATAGCGCATTAAGAGAGGTATGCAATAAAAAGAAATCAAAATAACAAAATCAAAATCCAATTGAATTTCTTAATTAAATTCCTTTATCTTGACATAGGGTTATGGCAACAATACGCTAGTACACCCCTTTCAAAAGCAGCCTTTAATATTGGACTCCAGGTGGTCCTAGTAGTGTTAAGGTGCTGTGACCAGAGTGTGTGATATTGGTTAATCTCAGAAGGGTTGATGTTTACTGATGATGTCACTCAGGGATGAGTGACTGGTCATTGTCACCTACGATACTTCTGGACTTAATGTATGAAGTTTGGGACCCCAATCCTTCTGGTAGGGTCATTCAGGATTAACTACTGGACACAACTGTGCTCTGATCTTGCCGACGGTAAATCAGTGCATCAGACATCCAGATATATTGAAACCCAACGGTCTGGCCTAAAAACAGATCAAAACCAGGCTTGTCCCTACGAGGGCTGACCCCCATGCTACCCCCTGGTTGCAACCATCTAGAACTGTCAATGCATGCCTTCCACCTTATAGAGCCCCGCGCAGAATCTGAGATCTAACTTATACAGTCTAATCTGTCCCAACCTAACTTATTTACAGCTACCCTATCCTATCTATCTGTCTGTCCATAGCCCGACCTGGTCCAGCAAAGGATGGCCCAGACTAGAAAGCGCCTCCCAAGTCACTCTTAATCACCCGCCATTTGACTACCCTCCCCCAACTCACCCCCTCCCTCATGCTCTGAAATTGCCTCTCAACTCCCATCCCTCACACCTCATCCTCCGGTCTACCCCTCCCTCTCCCTCCTCCACCTCACCTACATACACCCTCTTAGTCAGTCTTTCATTCTCCATTCTCTCCACATGTCCAAACCACACCTCAGTTGTATTTCTCCTAATCTTCTCAACCACATCCACATCTACCCCACAACGTTCCTTCATTTCTTCATTTCGTCAACCTGTCCCTCCACGTCACTCCACATGCTCCTCCTCAAGTAGTAACTCATTTCCACTGCTCTCACTCTTGACTTGTTCCCCTCCTTGCAAGGTCCATGCCTAGCTTCCATACGTCCAGGGTAGGGATCCACAATACCATCATGCAGTGACTTCTTAACTTCCATACTCACCTCCCTATTTCTCATCACTGCTTTCAGTGTACCAACAACCTTCCTTCCTATTTGCTGTACCCTTTCACGTACTTCATCCCCCAAAGTTCCATCCTTACTCATCCCACACTACCCAAGTACTTGAATGCACTCACATTCTCCATATCCTCACCATCCAACCTCACTGCACACTCTGTGACTTCATTCCTCTCAAACACCATAACTTTACTTTTGTTTACATTAACTTTCAGCTTCCACTCCTCCTACACACTGTCCCAAATTCATTCACTGCAAACCTTGCAACTCCCCATTCATCTTCACTCCAACAATACTGTATCATCTGCAAACAGCAACACCGGAAGCTTCCAAATCTCACCCTCATTCATTAGGGCCAGCCCCACATCCACTGCCCCTACCTTGCACCTCCTTTACAACCCCACATCCATATATATATTAAACAGCCATGGAGACATCACATTTTACACCCCCTGTTTCAGTCCCACATTGAGATCAAAAGAACTCACTCAGCTCACCATCCACTCGCACCGTAGCCCTAGCTCCCTCGTACATACTCTTCACAGCACTGGCAACAATTTCCCCTCCACTCCATTATATTCTTAATACCTTCCACATACCTTGCCTATCTATTCTGTCATAAGCTTTCTCCAAGTCCATGAAGGCAGCATACACTTTCCTTCCCTTCTCTAGATACTTCTCCACCTAAACATCTTAGAACAAATATCTGATCTACACACCCTTTTCCCTTCCTCAAATCCCCCTTGTTCTTCTCCAACTAGCTCCTCTGTCATATGCCTAACCCTATCAATGATTATTCTACCATATACTTTACCAGTCACACTAAGAAGGCAAATACCCCTATGGTTACCACATACTTCTCTCTCTCCTTATCCCTAATTAGAGTAAAATTATCATCATCTAATCCTGTGTCGCACCATGAGGAGCATAGGAGCCCGGAGGCTAGGCAAAGCTGGTCCTGTCATTTAAGATGAGTATTGACCAGTCTCATCCGTGAGTGGCATTACGTGAGCAATAAACCCCAACCACTCCTTGAATGTAAACCTACATTGGCTCCAACAAATTGGAGCGCCTTAATTACCCACTAAACCACTGGGCGCCATAATTTGGTTATATAGTTACCATCCAGCGTGGTAAATGGTTTCATGATGTACTAGAAACGCATTTGGCTTGTCACTCAGTGTAAAGTCACCACTATAAATGAAGGAAGAGGAAAGAATGAAGGAAAGAAAGAAAAGGAAGGAAGGCAGAAGACTTAAGAGGATGGAAGAGAATGGAGGAAGGAAGAGAGGAAAGGAGTCATACGAGTGCTGCACAACATCGACTGAGTGGATGGTGAACGCCCCCCACCTACCACTCCAAATTATCAAACCTAAAATCTAATTTATAGGTAGGCGGCTAGGAGGGAGCTCCCCGCTATATTCCTTTCATTTTAACTTTCCTAGATCCAGATTTTCGTATCTCCGAAGGTTACTTCACATGCACCGTGTTGCCGGAAATTTCAGTTTGCGGCTTTACACCCTTTCCTTAGCACTTTTACTTGACCAGGACCACATTCTAGCAATACATTGTTTGAATTCTGCAATAGGATGGAGAGCCAGCAATTCTGCATCAAGCCCCAAGTGAAAAATGTAAGCCTATTTAGGAATGCCGTTCTTGTTATAACACTTGAGTGTGTAACTTATCTCGTTAACAGAATCATGGAAAGTGATATGAAAGAGAGTATGGTTTGTTTACATCATACCGGTGACTTCAGAAGTATTTGCCCCACTGAATACCCAATCTGTTGGTATTTACTGCAAGCCATGAGAGGACAGTGTTACCCATTTACTTGCATTGCTATTTTTGACTCTATTCTCGTCAAATTATACAGCTTCCCCTGTACCTCCTTCTTGGCTACCTATCTTTTGCCTTCCATCTCACTATTCTCGTATAACATTTATATTTAATGTGTAGGGATTTCAGTTTCAATGGATTAGAAAAAGCATCAGTTAGCTTGACCAAAGAATAGTCCTCGCTTGTGCCATTTTCTGAGAAGTTCTTTCACTTCATCTAGATGTTTGTCCTTTTTGCAGTTTATTTCACGTGGTTGAGTTGCAGATGATGGCAATACTACGGCTCTACATTCCTTCCACAGCACTACTTCGTGACTAACAACGTAATCCTGTGACAAACTCAGCATTCAAAAGGTGGAGAGATAGCAGCTTTAGTTCAAGGATTAAGGTACAGATTAGGGTTACAACAATGTGTTCTAGTTACCTTAGTGGATCTTAACTATTTTCATTTTATTCTACATCGGCCAAAAATAACCATTTCTCCACCGTGAACACTGAGCTGTAACAAAAGATCAACACTATAATATGGCACGCTAGTCATGAAAAGTCCCTATGGAATGGACGTACAGCAATATATATATCTTATTTTGTTAAATAAGCTGCAAAAAAGGAAACCTGCGGCAGATTAGGGTGAAAAGTGTACCCTTTCCTTACCGTTACTGGTTATGTCTGTATTTCTTTAGTTAATAATATCTGTTATATATCTAGAGCAAAAAAAAAAAAAAAAAAAAAAAGTAATAGTACCGGTTATCAAAGAGAATGTTGTGGTACGGGCTAAATAACTCGCCGAGAAGCGATAGAAAATCTTTTGGTCGAAGAAAATATGTTACTGTATTGAAGCCCTCCCCCAATAAATAAATATATAACTGTAAACCTTTACTGTACACAATTCACGTTTCCCTTCGAGTCCTGAACAACACAAGGAGGCCTGTGGCGACCGATGCACGTCAAGTGCATTAACCTACGTCTAAGTTATACCACTGACTTAAACAAGACTTTTCAAAAGTATGCAGGTCTATCTCAATAACTGTAGTCATTTTTTGATCACCAGAGGGACCCGGGTCTCTCCAAGTGGCGACCTATTTTATAGTTTGTCGGAAATAGATTGTAAATTCGAAATAGCCTACCACGAATGCCATCCACCAAATAACAAAAAGAACGAAGTGTATTGCCCAGCTGAATGGGTCAACAACCCAGCTGATAAATGGAAAAAGCCAACGTCGATTCTCCGACTCGTAAGAAAGATTCCCCCTTTCCTTGGGGGAAGCAGCCTAGGTATATAGATAGATATGAAATAAGGTGCACCGGCCTGGCACTCCAGTACCGCTGTGCCGAGTTCAAACCTGCACCCTCTCCTACCGCAGTATTGTACATTTCAGTATTTTCAATCCGACTACCAACTTTTATCATGTAATTTAATACCCTCGTTACATCTTTTATTTCATGGACCCCTAATGCTTATAGCCTACTACTAAAAAGCTGAATAAAAACGTGTGGATAACAAGAACTTCATCAAAATGATAGGATTAAAATAATAACTTTTACCACTACTCTATACGTCCTTGTACTAAAAACAGTCCACTGGTGGCAAAAATGACAGAAACCCTTTCAATACGATGACGCTTTTTTCAGTTTAGGAATTTCGGAGATTGAATACATTACCTCCCACAGTTCGAAGGCGTTTTCCTAAGCTGAATAAAGTCGCCTGAAGAGTAGCCAGAAAATAAGAAAATACATCGGAGCGGTTGATATCACACTGCTGGACAACCCCTCCTGCCTACCGAAGTTATACTGTTCATTGTGTTGGAGGACTGGCTAACTCCACTGCACGGTTATACAAATTTCTTGTCTGTCACTATTATAGTATACTATCTCCCCGAAGAATTGTGGACTGCAAGAGGGGAAACTTAACCATCAGTTCACTGGGCTCACGTTGAACGTAAAGATGCTCCTGAGCTTTGCCGCTACCGTTACTCTTGTTATATTGGTTGGAAGTAAGCGTCGATCTACGCATGACGCACCTGAGACTTTCTCTGCCCCCCAGCACACCATGTTCTCGAAAAACATCCCGAAGTTTCCTCGTCGTAAATATATTCATAAATATTTTTCGTAAATTGACCTCCTACCCTTCGTGACCAAACTAAGACTGAAGGAGTGAACTTGTGAACAGGGTTGCCAACCCATACTTTCAAATGTCGCTATGCTCATGCCTAAGTCGCTAAAATGTCGCTAACCATTCCATCAAAAGCCACCGCTAATAGTACTTCTCCTCCCCCATTATTGTAATCAAAGTTATAGCTTTTTTTTCTTCCCAATACTGACCAAATAAGATAAAATAATAGTTTTGTACAAAGCCTGTGAATGAAATGGATTATCTAATTAAAACCTTAAAAAGATGTTCAGATTATTATAAGGGTACCTACCAATTATTCAATGTGAATTTCATCCCAATCCTCCTCTCAGTCGTCACTTGTGTGAGCAGGTGCGCATGAAGAAAGCTTGAGAACTGCTTGCTTCACTTGCTTGTGCAGGCGTCTTGTTACTTGTAGCTGTATGTATCCAGTGTGCCAATCTTTCGTAAAGTATCACTAGGCAGCTCATAACTTGCACAACAGGTATTAAACCTCATGTATTTTCCAGTCCATATTTGATTGTAAAAAATTGCCTTCAATGTAGATAAGCTTCATTTTGTTGTGTAATTTTTATTTCACTAGGTTCCCACTAGTAAATGTACGCTCTACATTTGCATTAGAATGCAGCGGAGGATAAAGCAGAGAATGCCATATCAGCTAGATTCAAGCAAAGATTTCCACCTGCCGCATCTCTGTAGTTCGTCACTTTTGACCAAAATTTTGAGTGTTTGATGTGTCCCTCAGACTGTGTGACGTAGTGTCCTCCACTGGCAATCAATCTGAGTAAGGGTCCTAAGAGAACCTGAATCTCATACATGTATTTTAGCACCTAGCAAAATCCGGCATAACCGGTGGTTTTGGTCTGGGTAAATCGCCAAGAGGAGGAGAGGGAGGATCAGGGGGACGGGTACCAGAGACCAGACGAACATGTGCAAGCAGTCTGTACCGCGGGCTGCTGCCTCATCAAAATTTATTTCCCCCGTTATTTTGAATTCACTTTGTCATCAGATAAATATACATACATATACATATATATATATATATATATATATATATATATATATATATTATATATATATATATATATATATATATATATATATATATATAATTATAGTTCGATGTACTATGAGAACAATGAATTTAAGAATAGCTCAAAAATCTCTAGAAAAATCTCTAGGTGTCGAGTGGAAAGCTCTAGATTTGCGACATGTCATAAAAACAATAAAAAAAATGTCGCTAAATGAAAACAAATATCTCTACATCTAGCGACAAAGTCGCTAAAGTTGGCAGCCCTGCTTGTGAAGGCAAAAGGAGAAGGGGTTTAGGCCAGGGAAGGAAGGTTGGAACGGGGAGGAGCGAGTTTCAAAATAAGTAAACATCATTGGTTGGCCAGTATCATGGGAACTTTTTTGCAGTGTAGGATTGGATGCTGGGTTGTCACACCCACCCCCTCTCTCTCTCTCTCTCTCTCTCTCTCTCTCTCTCTCTCTCTCTCCGGGGCTCCGGCTCTCTGAAGCAAGGCGTCTAGTTCCAATATTTGCAAAGTTTCTTGAGCTTAAATTGTGCATCCGATTCCTTGTTCATACTTTTGTTATTTATCATTGTCATCCTGCAATTTATTTCACCTGTAAAACGGGGTGAGGTAGAATCTAGAATCAGGAGAAAGTAGGAATGGGGGGAGAATCATTAGGAATATACCCGAAATGGAAACAGTTAATGTTGAAACTTCTACAATTCTGCCTCTACCTTACATGCCTAACCATCATCACTAATACCGTATAGTCACCAGATCTTCCAAACATAACACAACGAAGCTAAATATTAAATTGGAAAAATGCAAAAAACTACTGTATACGGATCGTGATAACTGCCAAGTGGAGACATCCTATAAATTCCCTAAGATTCTTTATGAATAGTAGGAAACTTTCCCACGCGAATGACAGGCTGGGAGAGTTAAAAGTGCAGTTGCTCACGTCTATTTTAACACACACACACACACACACACACACACACACACACACACACATTCATCTATTGTCAGAGTTTTTCAGTACCAAATTCTTCTCTGAAGGTTCACACCAACTGATACATTCATCCCTCCAGATTTCACAGTCAGGTCTGTCCAAACCTACCCAGATTAACGAAAATTTGCAAACAGCTGAAATTTTTAAAAATAGTTAATCACCATGAAAACCATGCATCCTAAGAAAGCATAACTGACGACCACCGAACCAGTTCTGTAATTGAATGTCATTTCTTCTCCCCTGTATACGCATTTCCAAGGCTGAACTTCTCATTCCCAAAACGTCAATAATTATTTCCTGTCCTACAAATCATGATCGTGGATGAAGAGGCCTGCAGCATGGTATCATAAGCTTGCGTGAGGTGCTGGGTACCGGGATATCTGACCTAAGATATAACTGGTCCTCAGTTGTACAGTAACTCCAGTAATTCAGTAACTCAGTTCGTGATACAGGCATTTCCAGTCTTGTCCCATGGGAGGACACCAGTCCTGTATGAGACAGCCCTAGCATGCATTCATTAGGGATGGTGGGTGTTAGCGCCGAAGTGGTGACATGTAGAGGTGCCATGGTATCTAGGAGGACTACTGGGCCTTGATAGCAGGCTGTGAAGCCTATGCCCAAGTGGACACATAAAAAAAAAATAAAACCAACTGTCGATAGCAAATATAAAAGGTAAAAAAGATACTACTTTGAAGGTGATTGCTGCACACTTTTGCTGGTATTAACGAGCATATCATAACACAGCCATATAGGTGATGGTATGGTGCTGACGTGCAGAACAGATGGTGTGAAGGCTGCCAGTGCAGAGGTCCACGACATGGAAATATCCTTTGTGCTGAGAAAATCGCTATCAAGCATTTCTAAAGCCAATTACATTCGACATCGCTAACAAGAATAAAATATTGTAATCTGTCATGCTGAATGGGTTTATGGAGACTTGTACTAACCAATTTACAAAGGGAAATCTCCTTAAATTTGTATTTATTTTCTGGCAAAGAAGGGACAGGAGATAATGAATGTTTTAGATCGTTCACTACGGCCACTCCAAAGTTTAATAAACTGTGATGAGAACTGGCGAATGTCTATCCACCAGCAAAGACATGGGTAAAATGAAGCAAGCGAGGCCTCGTATATAATTAATAATTTCATGGTATCACATATACAATTTCATAGTATCACATACCAATCACACAGTTTCCACCTTCAGCTCTGTCACTGAACTTCGCCATCAACACCAGGGGCTGCTTCTATACTGGACGGTCCCAGAGCGTCTTTGCTCCTCCACTGGTCGTTCCCAGAGCGTCTTGGCTCCTACACTGGACGTACCCAGAGCGTCTTGGCTCCTCCACTGGACGTACCCAGAGCGTCTTGGCTCCTCCACTGGACGTACCCAGAGCGTCTTGGCTCCTGCACTGGACGTACCCTCAGCACCTTGTCACCTGCCATCTGTCCTTGCTTTTCTGGGTTAAGCCGTATTCTCGCACGTCAAAGAAAAGCTCCCTAACACCACCTCCTCCTAGGCAATTGATTTTGTTTATTGCACTTTGCAGGCCTTCCATTTTATGTTACTCAAATCATTCTAATATCAGCATACTCTGTATAAGTAACATACAAAACGAAATTTGCTATCCGTATCCAAAAACAAATCGATAAGGAAGAGATGCTGGAAGGCTTCCTTAACTGTCGAGATTATCGCCCTGAGATACGCCCTCAACCACTCACCAACTGTCAGCCATAGCCTCATTCTCTGGATACGCTGTCAGAACCACAATCCTTGTCTGCTTTAATTCCATACTCTGGCCACGTCCTCGGTTTCACTAACATTCTCAGCTGCAACGTCCCTGGCAGTCACCTCTGCTGCAGGACGGATCCATGAAATCAGAACCACATGTACAGCTGCACACTCGAGAGCCCAGAAGTATGTGTGGTAGGTGGTGCAGCACAACTAGAGTAGTGACGATGGCGCCAACAGAAAAATTACTTTGTGGTATTGCGTACAGAACAATGAAACCTGAATCGCCCAAACGGATCCCAAAACACAAAACATATGTGATTTCAAAACACCAATATCGTGATCAGTGAAACCCATGTTCCCACACTGATCGCAAACATTATCGCAGTTCCTCCCATCTTAAAGACAGTACTATACTGCACACCTTATTTGACCCAGTTCTTCAAGATTCTGAAGACTGAGAAGTCAAGATCCTTTACAGTGAAACCCAAAGCTCCCACACCGACGCCAAACAGATATATCACAGAATGAAATGTTGGGTGGGATACTGAAGAAGGGGACATACCAATGGACAATAATGGGCTGCAGAAGGAAGGAGGCAAACGAAAAGGGGAAATGATAAAGGTTGTGGAGAAGAAAGACGGAGGGAGAAAAGAATAAGGGAAAAGGTGAAAGAGAGAGGGAAGTAAGGAGAGAAAAACAGAAGACCCTGAATAAAGATAGAAGAAAGTGAAGAAAGAAAGAGGGAGCAGGATTCAGAAAATGGGAAAATGGAAACGAACTAAAAAAATACGATTCCACAAAGAAACAGAAAGGAAAGGAAGGATGCAGTATGATGAAGAAGGAAGCCTGAAGCAAGGAAGAAATTTTTAGATGCTATCAGAAACAAGGACGCTGTTTAAACACGAGGGATTACAGGAGTCAGTGCTGGTGTAGATATGAAGCTGGGAAGTTCTGGAGGAAGAAGGAATAACTTGTGCGACGAGTGTGAAAAGGAATGTTGTAAGGGGATGCGAGTTTGGCGAGAAGGAAAGCACACAGGGGAAACGGGTTGTAGAAAGGTGTTGACAGGAAGGAGGAAATTAAGCGAAGTCAGAGGGTGGGGAGAGATAGTAGAATACATATATTTTGGCAAAGTGTGGGAGAAAGAAACAGGGGTATTTAGAGTAAGGGCCTTAGCAAGTAAAAAATACATTAAACTTCACTGAATCACTGGTGCCCCAAACTCTGAGAATACCAAAAACTGAGTCCTCTTCACGTACTACACATTGACGCTATGCAAGTTACTTATATTGGAGGCATCCACATTCGTTATCCTAAAACAAAAGTAGTTTTCTGTATTGTGTGATTTACAAATAATAGAGGCAACAAAAGATACAAAACATATCATAGAGACAGTGGAGAAGGTAATCGTGTGGTAAGATGCAGGCCAGACGCCATGGTGGCAGACAGGGACGCGCCACAGCCAGATCAAGACAACAGAAGTGCTTTATCATCATTAATAATAATTCCCATGCAAGTAAATCAGTCTTTCTTCATGATAAAGGCAGCTAGAAGACCATTCGGTGTCCCCGTTCACACATCATGATGAGATGGATTCGTTTATCAGCGGATCGGAGATTGGATAGCCACCACCGACCATCTGGTCTGACTAACCGAATATTTAGCAGTGCATGGCGGTGTGTGTGTGTGTGTGTGTGTGTGTGTGTGTGTGTGTGTGTGTGTGTGTGTGTGTGTGTGTGTGTGTGTGTGACGATTTCACCAGGGTAACCACTTTTACTTTATGTGCCAAAAACCCTAACTTAACCTTACTTTAACAGACCAAACATCCCCCAGACACAAACTAATATTAGTACCTTCTCGCAGACCAGTCTAACAACCTTAGACCAACCAAGCCCAATCTAACGCGTTCTAATTTAACTCTACTGAACCCAGCTTAATCCAGCCATACCTAAATATACAGGAGAACAAGAAGTGATTCTGTTGATTATAGTGCTAAAGATTTGCTTCCCCCCCACCCTCTTTCTTCCATTCAGACTTCCTCCTTCATTCTTTATTCTTTCCACTACCTCACCCTTTCATTTCTTCCTCGTTTTCTGAAATCAGTTTCTCTCTCCCTATCTAACTATCCCCCCATTGGTTGAGTCTGCTCTTTCCCATTCTTTTGTTTTCCCATCCAGTGTCTTGCCGGCCACTCTCGTCCCTGCCTTCACTGCCACTCAACCACTACTTACTCCTTGCAGTACCCTAACCTCTGCTCCTTTTTTCCCCCTGAGACAGTTCGAAGTTTCCTTTTTTTTTTTTTTTTTTTCTGTGAACATATTTTTCTTCCATCCTTTTGCTTCTCCCTGTGCCTTCCCCCAAACTGCCCATTGCCATCACTGCTTCTATATATTTTTTAAAACTCGTTTTCCATTCCGTTGCTTTCCTCCTCTCGAGCTCTCGCTCCCTCTTTTGTAAATGTCCCAACTTTAAGTTTGAAATACACTAACGATACACACACATACACACACACACACACACACACACACACACACACACACACACACACACACACACGGTGCGCCCGCGCGTAGAGAGTAAAACCAATATCGTGACCGATGCCCGGTAAGGGGAGCAAAAAATATAAAGGAAACAAAAATTATTGTTGTTCCTGTCGTCCAGTCTCAGCATTTTCTGAATGTCATATATTTTGCCTCATACTTGAATTGCATTTCATCAACAGACGTCTGAATACTGATAAACTTTTTGTTTCCCATGTACCAGTTGCACTGGCGATCACGTAATATTATAAAATCATTAGATGCTGTCACGTCTTTAAATTTCACTCTTGTAATATGCAGACTATAATATTCTGCCAGTTAAACAGGAGCTCATAGTTAACTGATGATTACAGGCAGTAATCTATACCATGAGTTAGAGATGTTTCTCCAAAGGCGATGAAATTATCTCAAGACAGCACGAACATAAGAAACAGACGTCACAGTAGAGAGGGATTATGTGTGGAAACAAACTGTCTGTTGTGAAAAGTGTTTCTTTCTGACTACAATTGGTTCTTTCTCAGCACAAGTATTTTCACTCACTAAATATGTTTCCCTACTTACTGTTTTAATTTGATCTGTTCGGCGTCAATGGGCGTCATAAATATAATGACAACGAGACTGGTCAGTGTTTTTGTTGGTACAGTTCCGATTATAATAATTTCTTTTTTAATATAGAATGAATTAGTATTTTCCCAGAAAAAATAACTCTAATCGCATCCAAAATGCTCGAGAGAGAGAGAGAGAGAGAGAGAGAGAGAGAGAGAGAGAGAGAGAGAGAGAGTCATATTACCCACCTGCTTTTGTTAGCTTGACAGAGGTTTACTCCTTGCCTGACTTTCCAACCCCTTCAACTTTGTTTCTCAAAATAGGATGAAAACTGAGTTATATAGTTAGCAAGCACATACACCGAAGTCAAACTTTGACCTTGCTTTGTGACCTTGATCTTTGACTCATTGTTCTTAAAAATCAAATGACTTCATTCTTGCCTTACCCTCAACCGTTCCCCAGAGAGATTGGTACCAAATCTGAGTGAAAACTCGAAGTTGATTCTGCTAGGTCAACGTATGGCCTAGCCAGAGCGACTGACATTTGACATATTGCTCTCAGAAACAATTGGTTTCCTCTTTGGTTGACCGTCAAGCCTTCCACCAAGTTTCGTGCATTGACACACACACACACACACACACACACACACACACACACACACACACACACACACAGAGCTCTCAAAATAATCATTCTAGCTCCGCGACCACGGGTGCAAAGAGGAGGAAAAGATATTGAAATATTATCAAAAGGAGCTTCGTGAGGACCAGGGTCCAACTGGAGAACAGCAACACTGACTGATTCTCCTGAGGCCGCTCCACCTTACTCCATCTTGGCTCCTACTTCCCCTCTTGCTTTATTATTGTAAAAATAGTGAAGAAAGAGAGGAGAAGAAAAAAGTAACTGAACGAGAAAGAATGAGAGAAGGTCGAAAGAAAAGAAGTAATGGAAAAGATGAGATTAAAGGAGAGACCAAAAACGAAAGGACAAAGAGTAAAAAGGTTGAAAGGGGATAGAGGACAGTAAAGGGAAGAAAGAAAGGCTAGAAAGACAGAAACCTAGGGAGACAGAAGGAAATATAGCTTGTGATGCTGTAATATAGGAACTATGGATCTATGTAGTGGATGATAATGGTGGTTGTGATGATTATGGTGACTGATGGTGATGGTGGTAATGATGATGGTGATGATAGTATAGGTTAGTTTTAATGAGACTAATGATAACTGTATGGATAATGGTGGTGGTAGTAGTGGTGCTGGTGATGGTGGTAATGATGATGGTGATGATAGTATAGGTTAGTTTTAATGAGACTAATGATAACTGTATGGATAATGGTGGTGGTAGTAGTGGTGCTGGTGATGGTGGGTAGTACTGATCGAGATAGAGCTTCCTTCATCTCTTTTAGCTTGTGTTGCTTTAAGAAAACGGTAGATGTTAAGAAAAAAAAGACACAGCAAGGAAAGAAAATGAGAAAGTAGGAGTATAATACAAACAAAGACTTTCAATGAACTATAATGGGTCTCTCTCTCTCTCTCTCTCTCTCTCTCTCTCTCTCTCTCTCTGACAGGAATAACCCCTTCACACAGATTACTTTCTTTGTGTTGTATTCTTGCTGCTCCCAGATAACTTTATTCTGCTGGAGAGGAGAGACATTTCCAGCTGGAGGAGTTAGATACGGCCTTAATCGCTCCTTCACTACTCCACTCCAATGAAATCCTGGAATAAAATCCTCTGATAATAACAGGGCTAAAATTAAAACCACGTCATCGTACTGAAGGGCACAGGAACCGGAACCCTGACTGAGAACCAGATATCAATCCCCATTCCTGAATAATAATGGTTTGTTTATGTTAGCCCTCTCGTGGTTGGATGCTTTCACTGATTTATACCAGGTAACGCAAGACGATTTTATTCACCTGAGAGTAATCCCTAGGAGCTTGAGCGTGTAAATATTAGTTATTAACACTCTCATCGTGGGAACAACTCTAGTATTCTATTCCAATGACACCAGATAATTATATTCAGGTGAGAGTGAGCTATAGGAGCCACAGATTTGTTTTTTTCAGCGGCAGCATTAACCCTGTCACGGTGGGGACAACTCTATTACATTATTGCAGGTAACGGCAACCGGTTTGACTGAACTGAGTGAATCCTACGAGCCTGAGAGAGTTTACAGTATATTTCATTACTGTATTGCTGATTCCACTGACTTCAGAACATTGACACTCTCAGCCTCTTAGACTTAATCCTTGATTTAATACAATCGTCTGGTGTTGCAGTTGCAATACAAAGCTAGAGTTACCCTGATCATGAAAAGGTTAATGGTGTTATTACCTCTCTCAAGCTGTTATAATTCGCTCTACTGAATAAAATCTTCTGGCCTTAGCTGAAATAAAATAGTTGGGGTTGTGAAATGAAAGAGTTATTATTCCTATCAATTTATCAGAAGCTTTACTAATGGCTATAATGAATATGTGGTGGTCACTTTGTATAAGAGATTTATTGAAAGACAGAAGGACAGCCCGACAGATAAATGAACAGATAGATAGATGGTAATAAAGAGAGACAGGTAAGATATGTAAACGGGTATATGCATAGATGCAAAGACAAATAGACAGATTGATAGAATAGAAAAAATAAAAAGTACATAAAAAACGCCATACCAACGAAGGCGGGTGGAGATTCATACTGAAAACAGAACACATACGAAGACAGACAATTGGATGGACAGTGAGTCAGATGAATAGTGAAAGAGAAAGAATAACAGTGTGATTGATAAGATGCCAGACTAATAATCTGGTTAGTAAACTGATCTTCTACATGAAGTGATATACCAGAAGAACAGATGGATAGATTTTCCTTACATACGACGGACAGAAGCCACAGCAGCCAACACTGGTAGATAACCCAACATTTGCTGAGCACCCGCCAACTTTACCAAGGTAGCTTCTGTTTTGTTTTTCATTCTATTATTATTATTATTTTTTAACCTGTGTTCTCTGTTTATGTTTTACTATTTCAGGCCCATAGACGGAGGGGAGGGGGGTGGAGTCGAGAGTTAAGGAAACTCCTCCCTCCCCCTACTGCCGAAACGTTCACTTTTGTCACGGTCTGTATGTTGATTATCATTGCTAAAAAAGTCACTCTCGGTTGTTCAGAAGTTTTGTGCTGCTTCTCAGTGTCACTTGTGCATACGCCCAGACCTCTATAGCAATAATGGAGTAGGCGATTTGTTACAGAATACTGCTGTAGAGAGTCCAGATGCAAGAAAAATAGACCCCCTCCTTTCGAAGAGTTTGGCTTCGAGCCTGCACACACATACACAAACAACGTACAGTCATGCACAAACATACATGCACACCCCATACACATTTTCACGCACATACACAGATTCACACACATTCACATTTAAACACACATGTACATACACATATACACATACACACCGCTCGCTGGTGCAGTGGTAACGTTCTCGCTTGCCAACTGAGCCGGACGGGAGTTCGCGCCTCGCTCAGGTTGCGAAAAGTTTCACTGACGAAGCGGGTGGTTGCTATCCCCCTTGAGCAAGGGGAACGGGTGTGTGCTTATTAATGAAGGTCACAGCCTTGCCCATAAGATCGGACTATATGAAGCTCTCAGACTCCCTTCCGGAAGAGTAAAAAGCTGACAGTCACGACCATCAAGTGATCATGACCGCCCCGTGAAATTACATGCAAACAAACAAACAAAATAACAATACCCTCCACGGCACCTTCACACACACATTTCAAAAACTCACAAACATCGCACTTACATCTAACAAATGTACAGTTACATCGTTCTCAGATTTCCTCTCCTCTTTGTGCAATAAATAACCATCACAGCAGCCAGGGAGAAAGCTGGCAGAGATGCTGTCACGGACCAAAGAATAGTTACGATGATTTATGATGATGATGATGGCACGCTAATAACAGGGTGACGAAATGGGTGAAAGCCGGAGCAACTAGGCAGGCAGACGGGTAGAAATATTTACAGCAAATACAATTAGATAACTGGAGGTCTGGACAGTGAGGCCCGGGATCGATCCAGTATACAGATTGGGTTTCTTTTACCTACTTCAAGTTACAGGTCATCACTTTGTGAATTTTTTTTTTTTTTTTTTTTTTTGAATTCTCAATGTTTTTTTCTCTGTCTGTCTGTCTGTCTGTCTGTCTCTCTGTCTCTCTCTCTCTCTCTCTCTCTCTCTCTCTCTCTCTCTCCTTCTACCAAACTGTTTCCATATTCAGTCTGTCTGCTACTTTTCCACATCTCTGCATTTTCTCCATCCTATGTATTCTGTAATTATGAGGTGTACTTTTAACAGTGTCCAGCGTCCTGTAGACATGCTTCTCAAAGCTGTTAAAATTCGCCTGGCATTAGGTGGAATGGAAGACTAAGAGCTTCACCGTCATGAAAGGGTTAATGGCGACTGTAGTAAAATCTCTCTAGCTAAGATCCTTGTAACAAACAAAAATAGGTGCAATGTTGCTACAAATGTCACAATACAGCATTTACATGACCTGGGTATAGATTTAAACTCCTTCTATAAGTGAAATAACGAACAAAGTTATTGTTCTCCAAAAACTAGTTTATAGTGCACATCATCACCATCATCGACCTCAGTATGACTGGATTAGCTAATTAATTGATTTTTTTTTTTCGGTAGGTAACGATGAGGGGACTTATACCATGGATTCTCATCTATGTAGCAAGAGGATCAGCTCACTTAGACCCTCAACATATAATACGGCAAGGATGCCTCACAGCCCCAACACGGCCTCAACAGCAATTGTAAAAGATGTCATGAGTACTGAAGTGGTTTGGACATCTTATATGAATTACCAGTATAGTTGGAAGGCGCCCTGCCAGAAGCCACTGACGACACTGGAAGCTATGATAAGAAGTTCTATTTCAGGTCATAACTTACAAAGGAAATGACTGAATTCATGAAGTTAGCAAAATGGAAATTAGATCAAGCAAAAGTTACCACGCCATTCCATCTCGTGGAACGGAGGCACTTAGGGACGAACAACATCACACATACACGTGAGAGCTGTGGTTTGTTCGACCTGGGTGGTGCAATTCTAGGGAAGGTGCCTTTTGGACTGGCTACGGAAAAAGATATTCAAATAATGCTACTTTAATAAGATAGCTCAGGTAGTAACATATCATCAGAAGCTAGTTGGCGGTCAAAACACAACCAATGATGACGATTGTGAAAATCTCAGAAGAAGGCAGAAAGGATAAGTCACCAGGAGTGTGGACAAAATAAATGCAATGGAAGGAAAACACGACACCTTTTTGCTACATTTCTCGAAAGTAATCACAGAACATAATGAAATAATAATACTCTAGTTAGACAACACTAGAGCTCGTTATCAAGCTCTGAAGAGTGGTATTGCTAATGCAAGTATTGCCAAGATCATAAATTAAGTTACTTCCAGTTCACGATCTACGTCAAATAATCCAGTTAAGGGACACATAAACATGGTTTGAAGCCTTTGTTTCAGAGCAGGAATCTCATGCTATATTATCCATACTGGCAATCTTCTTTTACACCAACATTACTAATAGTTCATATACATTTCACAACAGATAATATGTCTACAGTCTATCAAATAAAGCATTTTCCTTCTAAGAACAATGACACCTTGGTCATCATCAACATCAGCACCAACAGTGAACTCATCATAGTCTCCAGGAGACAGGACACTGTCACTTTCTGATAGGTAATCAACAATTGAATGAAAGTGTTGTACAGCCTTGTATGCTGTTCTGCTTTGTTCTGCGTACATTTTCACGTTTCAGCTAACTGGAACAGTCGCAGCCAAATAGCCATCACCAAGAAATCATGACATTCATCAGCACTGCAGCTTCACATTTGCTCCCAGATAAACTCACCCACCAACAGCGTGTCGGGCATCCACAGTTTGGCCATTTCTCTGTAATACTTCAGCATCAAGGTTATTACATTACACATTACTATTGTGCTGTTAGCTTACACCATCTTTGTCCACCTTAACTACAAATGAAAATCACCATGCCATCCTTAATCACACACACAAATGCTTCCAACCACTGTCTGAGATGTATTTAAACATGGGCACAAATATTCATAGCTGACTTCACCTAAGTTTGAAATTATGCAATTGATCGGTCAAACAATGAAGTCCTGGGAAGAACTGAGTATAAGTATGTTCAGTCCATATTATGCTGTATAACACAACTCCAGTTGTCTTTATAATCTTCCTCATTGTATTCAGTATAATACTATTGGTTACGCACAAAATGCAAGCCCAGGATTACCAAAACTTGGAGTCAGTATTGCACAGGAAGAAGAGTAAACATTCAAGTGAGACCCCCACAGGTGAAATATGTATAATATGTAAATATTGTAAAGTATATATATATATATATATTTATATATATATATATAAGGAAAATTATGGGGTAACATATTATATAATATTATTCTAACCATGCATGAATGATAAACTAATATACAATAACTACCCATTTCATATAACAATACTATTATATATATATATATATATATATATATATATATATATATATATATATATATATATATATATATATATATATATATATATATATATATATATATATACAATATATATATATGATAAGTATATTGGTACATTACATATATTTGATTCTTATAATAAAGTAGTCTTGGCATGGTACTACCATTATATTACCATTGCATAAATATATGCGTATGTCTGTTGTACATACACAATTGTACCAATATATTACAATATGTTACATAATATTGTACACTATATTCAATTTTACTACAATGTATATATTCCGTTACATATGTATATTATACACACAATACTTTAGGTAGGTGAGGGCGCTCACCATCCACTCACCCGATGTAGTGCTGCTCGCAGGTGTCTGCCCTTTCCTCTCCTCCATCTTTCTTTCCTTCTATCCTCTTCTGTCTTTCTTTCCTTCATTCTTTCCTCGTCCTTCTGCCTGTGGGTGACTCTGCACTAAGCAACACGCCAAATGGTTTCCTGTACACCAGGAAATGTTTACTTGCTGTGTGGTAACCATATAACCAAATTTTGGCGCCTGTTGGTTTAGTGGGTAATTATTACGCTCCCATCCAGTTGAGCCAATGCAGGTTCTATCCAAGGGATAGTTGGGGTTGTGCTCAAACGTAATACCACTCAGGGATGAGTGAAGCTGGAGTCACTCCTCATTCTTAAATGTCAGGACCAACACTGGCCCAGGACTCCTACGCTTCTCATGGTGCAACATGGGATTGGATAGTGGATAATGGTTATATTTTACAATGTGTTATGTTTCTACAATATTATTGTAATGCTCTACAATATTGTGATGAATACAATGTATTAACAGTTTATAACAGAATATGTAATTTGTTTTCTACATGCTGTGGTAGGTATGCCAGCTAGGCATGGCCGAAGACATTGCCCATCAGGACACTAAAATATCTTAATAACGATAATAGCCATTAATGTATATAATGTTAATATGTAATAGAGAGCATAGAAGAAAGGTGTGCCTAAGCAAGAGGGCTAGAGGAAATAATGCTGCACATGATGTAGTTGGGAATTTCACACTTTGCACAGTGTGATGCCTGATAGAGCTCCCCAGGCAGAGAAGTTTCACACACACGTGCCCGTTAAGCTTGACACAACCTGTCATATACAGGGGAAGTGGGGCAGACAGGGCAGAAGGGGTTAGCAGAGAGAGAAGGAGAGAGAGAGAGAGAGAGAGAGAGAGATGGTGGGGAGAGGCATCAACAGAGCACGTGGAGTTAGCAAGCATAAAGCCGCTCTCGCCTCAGTACTGCTCTTGTGAGATATTAAACCTTCTGAAGAAATAAACTGCAGTTAAACCCAGGGCTGTCTTTATCTTTGTCACTGCCTTGCACGACAAACACAGCGAGCAGTGCTCTCCTTAAAATCCCTACAATCTAACACACACTTGGAAAAGCTCGGCGGCGGCTTAGATATTATGTATATTATAATTTTAATGTCCAATCACTGTGGATAAATATCCACTGAGGATTTGGCTGTTGCAGTCCTGTTCATGGTCTGTGATCACATAAGCTTGAAGCTCAAGAGCTAATTTTGTCTTTCCAGAGTGTATCCATATCAGCAATTTCTCCTTTGTTGCCTACCACATATGTGTGTGAAGGGATGTGTCAGTGTGGAAGTAAATGCAAGCTTGTCCTCACATCTCTACAACATATGCATTAATTGAAGGACATGTGTCATTGTCAGGGAGAACATAGCTTCTGTGTCACTGTCTGGGATGCATGGGTTGAGGAAATGTGTCAGTGCCAAAGCAAAAAAGCTAGCCTGGCCTTATCTCAGCTACATATGCGTGGGTTGAGAGAATGTCTCATAGCCAGAGCGACAGCTAGCCAAGCCACATCTCTACCACATGTAAGTAGTGCTGTCAAATTATCTATTACGGTGCACTCTGTACTTTAATTCATCACCAAAAGGACAAAGGTAAAGCTCACAAGAAAACTAACTTACTTTACATTACAACATACACTGACCAAAGCTTAAACCAAGATTCGTTTTAGAAAGGGGAATTCATACAGGCACTCAAAATACAAATATAGAAATAATTATTTCTTACCTAAGCAGTTGTCAATCAGTGGAGGCAACGTACTTACAGAAGCTCGAGGAACTAGGAGAACTCGTCGATGATATAATCCAGATATAAATCACACACTAGTGACTAAATGAAGTAGTGAACCAAAAATGGGAAACAGTGCACAAACAGTGTGTATTGTAATTAAAGTAACGTATGTTAGTAATGTGTGAAAATATGGCCGGAAAAATGGCAAAATGTGACAAAAGGTGTAACGTGACAAAAGGTGACAAAATGTGTCAAAATGTATGACCAAAAAGTGGCAAAAAAAATTGTGTGTCTCACAGATCCCTCGAAGCTTATAAAGTAGACTTACTTTGTCTGTCCCCGGCTAACTAGCCACTAGGCTGTCGCTTAAGAGTGCTCTTCAGCCATACACAAAGAGTGGAGGCACCTGCTACCAATGGAGACCTTACACATCTGCACTTAACCATTAGCATGCCGTCAAGAAAATAAGAAAGCATTTTTTAGGCTCCTATTGGCAAGTGCTCTCATTTTTATCCTCCAGAACTACTCAGTCCACACCCACTTATAGTCAAAGGACAAAAGATTCTCTGCATAATTTCTGAGGAAAAACAACTCGGCGTTATCTGCCCAGAAGCAGAAAAACTGACCACTAAGTAATACAGCGCAGTCAAGGACATACCCTCACAGGCATAAAACTGATAACACAAAAGATTTATCGTTCTTGATGGCTCGCTTATCTCATTACATTATCTTCTCAACTTTATATTTCACCAATTCACTACTGGAGTAACAACATCAGTGACACCTCCCTACCTGAGAGAAAGCAATTTCCCAAGGAAAATTTCTAGATACTGTTCAATTTTAAGTTCTGAACCAGGTAATCTGTTAAAACATTAGTAACACCATTATACAGCGCACATCAAGAGAATATTCCTGAAAAAATTGGAGCAGCTGGTCAATCTTTTTTTTTTTTTTTTTTTTTTTTTAATGTCTAACTCTGAGCATAAGGCTTCACTTCCTGCTCCCAGGGCCATGCTAAGGGCTGTCTCATACAGGACTGGTGTACTGATAGTAGCGGGGTGTTTTTACGACATGAGCAGATTCTTCTGGTAGATCATTAAAGTCTGTTTTTTATTAAATTCAAATCCTTGAACTGTTCCCTGCCCCAGCAGGGATTTTAATCTGGGTCAGGTAGGACTGCAGGCCACCTCTCTACCGACTGAGCCACCAATCTAAGATTTTGGTCCTTAAGTTGGGACAAAAATTTCAGAGGGTAGTGATCAGTGTACTTTTCTACATCACCTGACCCTGGACCAACGTAAACAGAAAAGTGTTGAAGGGCAAGTATGAATGCAAGGAGTTCTTTCTCAATAGTTAGATAATTTCTCTGGGTCTTATTGAATTTTTTGCTAGAATAGCTTTGAGGCATCTCAAAGCACTTGATCATTGTCCTGAAGCACTTAACTGCACCAGCCCCTAGGCCACTGGCATCAACAGCTAATTTAAAGGGTTTATCAAAACTTGGAGCTTGAAGCACTGGGTGACTTGATAGGATTGCTTTGACTTTAGAACCAGAGCAGCCTCACATTCTGACATCCACTCATACTAGACTCCTTTTCTTAACTTAAAATCAGTGGGGGAGGGAGCTACAAGATCAGAGAAGTTCAAGACAAACAATCTGGATTACCCTACCATGCCCAAGAATCGTTGCAACTCTCTCTCTGTTTTTTGGGTTGGGTGGAATTGACTATGTCCTGAACTTTGACATCAGGTGGACTCACTTGGCCTAATCCAACCACATAACCTAGGTACTACACTTGAGCCCTTACAAATTCACATTTAGTTAAATTAAGTGCTAAAATTAGCAGAGGACAGTCTCTGCAGCAAGGGATCTAGTTGGCTCAGGTGTTGTTCCCAGGTGTCACTAAAAATAACATCATCAATGTAAGTCTTACAGCCTTCTACACATCTGTGATGAGATCATTGATCAACCTTTGGAAGGTGGCAGGAGCATTCTTCATACCATAGGGCATGACCTTACATTTTATATGGTGCCACTGACCACAAAACAGGAAATTTCTCCAGGCCCTTTCTGTGAGTGGGACTTGCCAATATCCCTTCATCAAAATCTAATTTTGCAATAAACTTACTTTTCTCTATCGCGTTCACACAATCATCTACTCTAGGAAGTGGGTAAATATCAGTCTTGGTAAAGGAGTTGACTTCACGATAATCAGCTCAAATGTGATGTGATCCACCAGGTTTTTGGAACCATTATGACCAGGGTGCGCCACTAACTTTGACATGACTCAATTATCCTCTGCTGCAACATGTAGTTCCATTTCTCATGAGTAGTAGGTCTGCTTACAAAAGAGACTAGCAGAGCAGTGTGACTGCTTGTGGGGCTGGCGTCTCCAACCCTCCACGTCATGCTGTGCCACTTTCGTCCATCCTGGGAGTGTCCCGGAGGACATCAGGGAAGCTCCTGAGAAAGGGCAACAGAAGTTCGATTGAACAGCTCTGCAGTCAAATGGGAGAATTTATCAGTCAGTTGTACTCCAAACACCCTGGTTTTTCTCTCCAACTGGTCGTCTGGTCCAAAGTCAAAGAGACAGCCCTCATCCTCCGCCCTCATCCTCCACCAACTCGGTAGCCAGACACCACGCATACGGCTCTGAGGGTTCCACGTCTCCAACCTGTGGAAGTGCTCCTTCAACATATTTACATGGGACAATCTTCATTCCTTCCTCCGGTCTAGAGGGTATAATGACATAATTTACTTCACCTAACCTCTTCTCCACTACCCTAGGGCCTGTAAAATTTGCCTGGGGAGGCTGACCATGAATGGGAAGCAAGACAAGAACTTGATTGCCTGAATGACTTACTCTGTACCTAACTTTCTTAGAGTGGGTCATACCACCTCTTCATCTTCTCCTGAGAGGACTCCAAGTGTGCCCTGGCTACTTCACTTAATATGAGCCAGTTTTTCTTTATATTTTGTACGTACTCCAGCAAGTTAATTTGGTCATTATCCTTGACCCATTGTTCTTTGAGGAGTTTAAGAGGACCTCTTGTTCAAGGCCAAAGATTAACTGAAAGGGGGAGTAGCCCAGGAACTCGCTTGGTGCCTCTCTGGTTGCAAAAAGTAGGAAAGGCAACACTTGTCCCATTCCGTTTCATCTCCACACAACTTTTTAAGCATACACTTCAAAGTTTGGTGATACATCTCTAATGCACCCTGACTCTGGGGATGATATGCTGAGGAAGTGATCTGGGAGATTCCTGACTCCTTTAGGGTTTGTCTGAACAGTTTGGAATTAATATTACTACCTTGATCTGACTGAACTTCCTTAGGGGGACCAAAACAGGTAAAGAAAGGTCGGTATCTCTTTGACAACCAATTTAGCTGAAATATTTCTCAAAGGAATGACTTTGGGATATCTGGTAGCCATGCCTAACATTGTGAGGATGTGCTGGTGGCCTGAGGGAACTTTTAGGCAAAGAAATAACAATTTCCACAAGGACTCTGAGGATGAATGGAGCCTCAGACACAGGTAGAGGAATCAAAGGACCCACAGGGATGGGCTTATTGCTCTTACTGACTAAGCTGACAGGTGTGACATGACCTACAGAACCGGGAGACATCTTATGGATTCCAGGCCAGTAAAAATGCTGCCAGATGCAGGAGAGAGTCTTCCTCACCTCCTTTGACCTGCTAAAGAAGAGTCATGAGCAACGGACATAATTTTTTGCCTATAGGGGTCTTGGAACCACCACCTGGTGCACAGTCTCTCACCTGTTATCATAAACAGCACTAGGAGGTCATAATCTTCGCATTAACACGTTGTTTGGCCTTATATAATAACTTTCTGTCCATTTAGACTCACATTCATCTTCCCTAACTGCTGACCCAATTAAAGGTGGCAATCTCTTGATCAGAACTTTGCATATCAGCTAACTTTGCATTTACATCAGTCTGGGGATAATCATCAGCCTCTGAGTCATTTAACTGGGCGAGAAAGGTAACACCAAGCCGTCTTCGTCGGCATTGCCAGTGCCATTACTGTCAATATTCTCATGGCTGACCTTTACCGTCATAAGCTCTAGTTACAACACATGCGGGAAATAATTTAGGACATACCGTACAACTTACAACTCTGTAGACCTATCCTCCCACTCATGAGGAGTTTTTGACACTGGGAACAACACTCATTTGTTCTCACGCCAGGTCATTACCCAAAAGAAAACTGACCCCTGGTGAGTACCCACACGCACTGGACCAGTAACTAACTCTGACTGAAGCTTCACCTCCAACTAGGGGAACAGATACAAACTCAGCTGTACCATGCAACAAGACACATTCATTGGGGTCAGGTACATCAACAATCCCCTTCAGTATTAGTGAAGCTGTGAAGCTCCTGTGTCTCTAACTATAGTGACTTCCTGACCACTTTTACCATCAAGTGAAACTAACCCCTTAGATATGAAGTTAGCAAATAAATGATCTGAGAAGGAGTCACTTTGTGTACTGCTTGAGGAGGACACTCTGATGAAGTCTTATTACCACTCTCACCTGAACTTGACGGCTGCACTGCTCAGTTCTTACTAGTGTCTAACAGTGGCTCTATAGGAGTCTGTCTATCAACCATTGTGGCTCCAACCTGGCCTTATCAACAATATGCACCTGCTGGGGGGGGTGTCTGACCACCGCTTGTAGTATCTGTGGGTGGCTGCTCTCTGTTGGTGTCACAAGATCTGAGTTTACCAAAGTATTGTAGTAGGTTTCACATTGGAACTTTTCCCTCGTTTTTTCCAGCAACAATCTTCCAAGTGGCCCGTTTCATGGGAATACCTGGCAAAACCTGACACTTTTGCTCTTGACCCTCTGGCAACACTGTCCTCACTTACTTTCAAATGTGAACTAACATGCTCTGGGGTTGCAGTGTTCCCACTAGTGTCACTTGACGTGCTTGCCTTTACCAGAAGGGTTCTAAAAACTGGGTGGTTCACTCTCCCTACCCTTAAAAATGACTGAGGCTTACGTTCATGCTTATGAATTATACTATATTATCTGCCACAACAGCAGCCTCAGCTAGGGTATCCCACTGATCTTTCTCTGTTAGGTGTGTAGCAACATCCCTATCTATGTTACCAGCGAAGTATTCCGGATGTTAATTCTCTCAGTTAAATCATCAACTTTCCTCAGATATGACCATTGATCAAATAAGTCTGCAGGTATGACTTAAACATATTCCACATGAGTCTGATTTTTCTGTTTTAAAGGTAGATCTAAATTTAAACCTATATGCCTCTGTTTTGCACGAGTTCATGTGCTTTTAGAATGGCCTCTTTTAAACAATCATAGTTAACACTTGATCAACTGATAATGAAATATAAGCCTTTGAGCCTTTTCTTTCAAAATACTCTTTTTGTGATGCAGCCTTTTGGCCCACGAGAGACGACCTGCCACCTTTTCAAACATGCAGAAGTACTTTGGTGACGTCTTGCTCATTAAAGGGAGGTGCTAACTTAATGTTCCTAGCAGCATCAAAATATTCCCTGGCAGTTGAACTACTGCTAGCTAGAGGTGGACTATCAGAGTACTCCAGTGTGATTTCATGATCCATTTCTTTTTGTCTCACTTGAGCATGTAATTATAACACTCATCTAAGCATTCGATTCTGTTTCTCTCATTTTAGCATTCCATTCTTGTTCTCTTATTATGGCTTGCACTTCTAGTTCCCACAAGCTTAATTCTGGCTAGCTCAAGTTTGCACTGTGTCACCAGCATCATAGGCAAGAAAAATCACTGGGGCAAGGTATCTCCGACGCCAAAATCTCAGGGTCAACACCTTGTGCAGTATCAGATAGCTCTGAACTAGCTATGGAGGACTCACTTTGCTCAAACATGGTGTCAAATATTTGATCAAGTAACAGTCTTGGTGACTGAGGCAGAAGAAAATCTCAAGTGTAAGGCCTGGGCAGGCAATATGAGCTCGTGTTTTTGAATGTTTTCACTCTGGTTGAGGAAGGCTTGGATTCCGAAAATCACTATCACATCACTATCACTCATTAGGGCCATGATTACTGATTATAGTTAAGTAGATAGGGATAAGCGCTGTGTATGTGGCTAAAGTTACCAGTATTATGTCACAGAGCTATCCTGGCAGGAGGTCGCCAAATTATTACTTGGGGTATATATTGCGGTGCACTCTTAACCCTTAATTAAGCACCAAAAGGAACAAGATTTAAAACTAACTTTTTCATTCATTCATTGCCAGACATGTATCCCAAATGAGGTGGCCAAGGGCTTAAAGTTAATTGTTTTACAGGGGAGAGGCACTAATCCTCCACTAACCCCAACTTGACACGTAGGGATGCCAACAACATCTGGTGTTCACAGGCGGTCACCCATCCAAGTACTAACCAGACCCAACATTTGCTTAACTTCGCTGATCAGACGGGAAGCGGTGTGATACGACGTGGTATGGCCGTTACTTACCTTACACTGTAACATACACACACCGAAGAAGAAACCAAGATTCGTTTTTAGAAAGGGGAATTCACATGGGCCTCAAAATACAAAATATAAAAATAATTATTTCTTACCTAAACCCAGATTACAATCAGTGGAGGCAACGTACTTACAGAGCTCGAGGAACTAGAAGAACTCGTCGATGATATAATCCGGATCTAAATCACACCACTAGTGTTAAATGGAAATGATGAACCAAAAATGGGAAACGGTGCACAAACGATGTGTATTGTTAATTAAAAGTAACGTATTTAGTAATGTGTGAAAATATGTGGAAAAATGCATCAAAATGTGACAAAAAGTGTAACGTGACAAAAGGTGACAAAATGTGTCAAAATCTTCTTAGCCAAAAAGTGACAAAAAAGTATGTCTCTCACATGGTCCTCGAGCTTATAAAAATGACTTACACTGTCTGTCCCGGCTAACTAGCCACTAGGCTATCTTATGCCATACACAAAGAGTGGAGGCACCTGCTACCAATGTCAGGGCCTTACACATCTCACACATAACCGTTAGCATGCCGTCAAGAAAGCCAAGAAAGCATTTTTTAGGCTCCTATTGGCAAGCCTCTCATTTTCCCTCCTCCAGCACTATAGTTCACACCCCACTTATGGTCAAGGACAAAAGGGTCTCTACTTAATTTCTGGGAGAAAAACAACAAACGTTATCTGCCCAGAAGCTAAACCTGACCATGGTAATACAGAGCGAAGATAAGGTTATACCACTCACAGGCAGCAAAACTGATAACAGAAAAGAAAGTTTATCGTTCTTGATGGCTCGCTTATCTCTTACATTATCTTCTCAACTTATATTTCACCAATTCACTACTGGAGTAACAACATCAGTGACACCTCCCTACCTGAGAGAAGCTTGAATTTCCTAAAGGAAAATTCTAGATACTGTTCAATTTTAAGTTCTGGACAGGTAATCTGTTGAAACATTAGTAACACCATTATACGGCGCACATCAAGGGAATATTCCTGAAAAATTAAGACCAGCTGGTCAATCTTTTTTTTTTTTTTTTTTTTTTTTTTGTCTAACTCTGAGCATAGGCTTCTGGCCTGCTCCCATTGCTAAGTTTGTCCCTTCACAGGACTGGTGTACTGATAATAGTGGGGTGTTTTACAGACATGAGGCGGGTCTTCTGGTAGATCAGTAAAAGTCTGTTTTTTATTAAATTCCAAATCCTTGAACTGTTCCCTGCCCCAGCGAGTTTGAATCTGGGTCCGGTAGGACTGCAGGCCACCTCTCTACCGGCTGAGCCACCAATCTAAGATTTTGGTCCTTAAATTGGAATAAAAAGGAGGAGATTTCCAGAGGGTAGTGATCAGTGTACACTACCACATGCCTGGGAGCCTGGACCAACGTAAACAGAAAAGTATTGAAAGGGCAAGTATGAATGCAAGGAGTTCTTTCTCAACCGGATTGGACAATTTCTCTGGGTCTTATTGAATTTTTTGCTAGAATAGCTTTGGGCATCTCAAAGCCTTGATCATTATCCTGAAGCATAACTGCACCAGCCCCTAGGTACTGGCATCAACAGCTAATTTAAAGGGTTTATCAAAACTTGGAGCTTGAAGCACTGGGTGACTTGATAAGATTGCTTTGACTTTAAATTAGGCAACCTCACGTTCTGACATCCACTCATGCATGACTCCTTTTCTTAACAAATCAGTGAGGGGAGCTACAAGATCAGAGAAGTTCAAGACAAAACGTCTGGATTACCCTACCATACCCAAGAATCGTTGCAACTCTCTCTCTGTTTTTGGGTTGGAGTGGAATTGACTATGGCCTGAACTTTGACATCAGGTGGACTCACTTGGCCTAATCCAGCCACATAACCTAGGTACTACACTTGGGCCCTTACAAATTCACATTTGATTAGAATTAAGTGTTAAATTAGCAGAGGACAGTCTCTGCAGCAAGGGATCTAGTTGGCTCAGGTGTTGTTCCAGGTGTCACTAAAAATAACATCATCAATGTAGAAGTCTTACCTGACCTTCTACATCTGTGACAGAATCATTGATCAACCTTTGGAAGGTGGCAGGGGCATTCTTCATACTATAGGGCATGACCTTACAGAACATATGAATTGCCACTGACCACAAAACAGGAAATTTCTCAGGCCCTTTCTGTGAGTGGGACTTGCCAATATCCCTTCATCAAATCTAATTTTGTAATAAACTTAGCACTGCCTATCAACGTTCACACAATCATTTACTCTGGGAAGTGGGTAAATATCAGTCCTTATTAAAGGGAGTTGACTTCACGATAATCAATGCAAATGTGATGTGATCCACCAGTTTTTAGGAACCATTATGTAGGGGTGCGCCACTCGCACTTTGGCATGACTCAGTTATCCTCTGCTGCAACATGTGGTTCAGTTCCTCATGAGTGATGGTCTGCTTACGAGGTTAGCAGGAGTGTGACTGACTGTGACAAGACTGGCGTCTCCAATATCCGATGTCATGCTGTGCCACTTCCGTCCATCCTGGGGTGTCCCGGAGGACATCAGGAAACTTCCTGAGAAGGGCAACAAGTTCGACAGACAGCTCTGCAGTCAAATGGGAGAATTTATCAGTCGGTTGTACTCCAAACACCCTGGTTTTCTCTCCAACTGGTCGTCTGGTCCAAAGTCAAGGGGCAGCCCTCATCCTCCACCAACTCGACAGCCGACACCACGCATGCAGCTCTAGGGGGTTCCACGTCTCGCCTGTGGTACTCCTTCAACATATTTACATGGGATGATCTTCATTCCTTCCTCCGGTCTAGGGGTATAATGACATAATTTACTTCACCTAACCTCTTCTCCACTACACCTGAGGGCCTGCTAAATTTGCCTGCAGAGGCTGACCATGAATGGGAAGCAAGACAAGAACTTGATTACCTGCGTTGAGCTTGCTCTGTACCTAACTTTCTTAGAGTGGTGCCTACCACCTCTTCATCTTCTCCTGAGAGGACTCAGAGTGTGCCCTGGCTACTTCCATGTATAGGCCAGTTTTCTTTATATTTTGACATGTACTCCAGCAAGTTAATTTGGTCATTATCCTTGACCCATTGTTCTTTGAGGAGTTTAAGAGGACCTCTTACTTCAAGGCCAAAAGATTAACTGAAAGGGAGTAGCCCAAGGAACTCGCTTGGTGCCTCTCTGGTTGCAAAAAGTAGGAAAGGCAACACTTGTCCCATTCCGTTTTCATCTCACAACTTTTTAAGCATACACTTCAAAGGTTGGTGATACATCTCCTAATGCACCCTGACTCTGAGGATGATGATATGCTGGGGAAGTGATCTGGGAGATTCCTGACTCCCTTTGAGGTTTGTCTGGACAAGCCTTTTCTGTGGTGATACTGACTGAACTGCCTTAGGGGACCAAAACAGGTAAAGAAGGTCGGTATCTCTTTGACAACCAATTTAGCTGAAATATTTCTCAAAGGAATGACTGGGATATCTAGTGGCCATGCCTAACATTGTGAGGATGTGCTGGTGGCCTGAGGGGGGTTTTGGGCAAGAGCCAACAATTTCCACAAGGACTCTGGTGAATGGAGCCTCAGACACAGGTAGAGAATCAAAGGACCCACGGGGATGGGCTTATTGCTCTTACTGACTAGCCAGCAGGTGTGACATGACCTACAGAACCGGGAGACATCTTGTGATTCCAGGCCGGTAAAAATGCTGCCAGATGCAGGAGAAGAGTCTTCCTCACCTCAGCGACCTGCTAAAGAAGAGGTCATGAGCAACGGACATGATTTTTTGCCTATAGGGTCTTTGGAACCTACCTGGGTACAGTCTCTCACCTGTTATCATGAGCAACACTAGGAGAACAACCATCTTCGCATTAACACGTTGTTTGGCCTTATATAATAACTTTCTGTCCATTCAGACTCACATTCATCTTCCCCAACTGCTGGCCCAATTAAAGGTGGCAATCTCTTGATCAGAACTTTTACGCTTATCAGCTAACTTTGCATTTACATCAGTCTGGGGATAATCATCAACCTCTGAGTCATTTAACTGGGCGAGAAAGGTAACACAGAAAGCCCAAAATCTTCGTCGGCATTGCCAGTGCCATTGCTGTCAATATTCTCATGGCTGACCTTTGCCGTCATAGCTCTAATTACAACACATGCGGGAAATAATTTAGGACATGCCGTACAACTTACAACTCTGTAGACCTATCCTCACTCACGGGAGTTTTTGACACATAGGGAACAACACTCATTTGTTCTCCCGCCAGGTCATTGCCCAAAAAAGCTGACCCCTTGGTACGAACAACACCCACACCACTGAACCAGTAACTAACTCTGACTGGAGCTTCACCTCAACTAGGGGAACAGATATAAACTCAACTGTACCATGCAACAAGACACATTCATTAGGGTCAGGTACATCAACAATCCCCTTCAGTATTAGTGACTGTGAAACTCATGTGTCTCTAACTATAGTGACTTCCTTGACCACTTTTTCCATCAAGTGAAACTAACCCCTTAGATATGAAGTTAGCAAATAAATGATCTGAGAAGGAGTCACTTTGTGTGCTGCTTGGGGAGGACACTCTGATGAAGTCTTATTATACTCTCACCTGAACTTGACGGCTACACTGCTCAGTGCTTACTAGTGTCTAACAGTGGCTCTACAGGAGTCTGTCTATCAACCATTGATGACGGCTTAACCTGGCCTTATCAACAGTATGCACCTGCTGGGGGTGTCTGACCACCGCTAACAATATCTATTAATTAGCTGCTCTCTATTTAGTGTCACAAGATCCCCAAGAGTTTACCAAAGTATTGTAGTAGGTTTCACATTGGAACTTTTCCCTCGTTTTTCCAACAACAATCTTTGAAGTGGCCCCACGTTTTCTGGGAATACTGGCAAAACCTGACACTTTCTTTCGACCCTCTGGCAGCACTGTGCTCACTTGCTTTCGTGGAACTAGCATGCTCTCTGGGG